>NW_013674452.1:12453-16185 GCF_000517525.1 Limulus polyphemus | reverse complement strand
GCTGTTTATGTAAAGGGGTGTGTACTGGCCTATAGTTAGGCACGCTAGCCATTAGGCCTCTACCGGATTTTTTTTGCTGTTTTTGTAATGAGATGTGCACTGACCCACAGTTCGGTATGCTAACCTGGGCCACGCCTGATTTTTTTTTTCTTTTTCTTTGCTGTTTATGTAATGGGATGTGCAACGGCCCACAGTTCGATACGTTAACCACTGAGCATAAGTAAGAAGGATGTATTCCTCAAGGGCCATTTGTTACCACAACCTTTAGTAACTCAATATAAGGTAATGGTAAGAAGAACCAAGTAGACAGAAAATAATTACAGGAAGCAATTTCTGTTCTGAAACCACCAATAATTGTAGACATAATGAAGCCAAGGTTTCACCAAAAACCATTCTTAGTCACAAAGGAAACAATACTTCCAACAGTAGACTAACCATAAATGAAACTAGAAGCCAAATGAAGGCATTAATATTTGTGAGGTACATTCAAATTTTGGACTCAAGAATGTTGTTATAGTCATAGAAAAAAAATTATATCACTACCAATTGGGCCTAATGCTCGTGAATATGAAATCACCGTGTGTGACACTAAATAACCTGAACACTTCAGAATTAAATACAAGAAGAAAAATTAATCCAGGCAAAGTACAAAATGACGAAATCAACTTAAGCTCCTCCCCAATTGCCTCAGGATGAGTGTCTAAGATATTTCTAGTTCTCTGGTTTAACACACAGACATATATACACACCTACTTACAAGCTAATTCACTCTGTACCTGATTATCTGGCGATAGCATGGCTGTAACAAATATTTGTGAAACGTACAATTACCTTTGTTTCTCTCAATTCTGTTTATTCTTAGGCCAAAGAGGATTCCACTCAAACTAAGATTAGTTAACAGGAAAATGAAAGCTCAAACAAGAGTCCTATGTGTTCCCATTCTTATCAGTGGTAGTATACTTTCTGGTTGATATAAGAAGAAGGGCACTTTTATGGTCAATGGAAAGATGTCCTTTGTGCACCGAGACCATATAAATATGAGCATAGCAGCAAGCTTACCATCTGCTTCTGGCATCCTTTAGATGAATCTTATTCAAAAAATAAACTATTTACACCAATATACTGAGAAGAATCTTCTCCAAGAGTAGGAGGTATAAACTGTTTACACCAATATACTGAGATGAATCTTCTCCAAGAGCAGGAGATATAAACTGTTTACACCAATATATTGAGAGGAATCTTCTCCAAGAGCAGGAGATATAAACTGTTTACACCAATATATTGAGGTGAATATTCTCCAAGAGTAGGAGATATAAACTATTTACACCACTAGTGAGATGAATCTTCTCCAAGAGCAGGAGATATAAACTGTTTAAACCAATATATTGAGATGAATCTTCTCCAAGAGCAGGAGATATAAACTGTTTAAACCAATATATTGAGATGAATATTCTCCAAGAGCAGGAGTATAAACTGTTTACACCAATATATTGAGATGAATATTCTCCAAGAGCAGGAGATATAAACTATTTACACCAAAATATTGAGATGAATCTTCTCCAAGAGCAGGAGATATAAACTGTTTACACCAATATATTGAGAGGAATCTTCTCCAAGAGTAGGAGATATCAACTGTTTACACCACTAGTGAGACGAATATTCTACATGAGCAGGAGATATAAACTGTTTAAACCAATATATTGAGAGGAATATTCTACATGAGCAGGAGATATAAACTGTTTAAACCAATATATTGAGAGGAATATTCTACATGAGCAGGAGATATAAACTATTTACACCAATATATTGAGATGAATATTCTCCAAGAGCAGGAGATATAAACTATTTACACCAATATATTGAGAGGAATCTTCTCCAAGAGCAGGGGATATAAACTATTTACACCAATATATTGAGATGAATCTTCTCCAAGAGCAGGAGATATAAACTGTTTACACCAAAATATTGAGAGGAATCTTCTCCAAGAGTAGGAGATATCAACTGTTTACACCAATATATTGAGAGGAATATTCTCCAAGAGCAGGAGATATCAACTGTTTACACCAATATATTGAGATGAATCTTCTCCAAGAGCAGGAGATATAAACTGTTTACACCAATATACTGAGATAAATCTTCTCCAAGAGTAGGAGATACAAACTGTTTACACCAATATACTGAGATAAATCTTCTCCAAGGGCAGGAGATGTAAACTGTTTACACCAATACTTCCTAGCTTTACCAACACTAATTAACTGACTACAATGAAATGCTTACAGAGTACATCATTCTCTAATACCTGTAGCATTTAAAATATATTAGCTAGTTATATCCTAACCAATCATCAACTGCTTACTATAGTTAGCCCAATAAAAACTGAGCCCATGACAAGCAATGAAGAACTGGCGAGATGAATACTGTTTGCAAAAAATACTATTACTGACAAGATGTCAGTCTGTGACCTTAGGGGCTACCTTATTCTGATCAAATGTTATGTTAGAACAAAACCTGTGGGATGGATGGCCATTCTCTGATTAAACAGATCACATCAGTGCTAATCTCTAATTACAGTAGAGAGCTCTCAGTGGTATTCTGGGTAAAATAAAAAGTAAGACTAGAGAAGTACAATGAAACTATTCTTGAATATATCCTACTCAGACTTCATTAATTTTCCTTCTGGAACTGTTGCCTAACCAAGTTAGTGATAGTAGTAAAAAACGTCTACCCTCAACTCTTAACACAAGGAATAAATCACACAAAGATGCTGGAACCCTTGTGAAAAGTGCAACACCAAGGTGACCTCTTGGAATACTAAGGTTGATGCTATGGAGCCATAAAAAATATACTAGGTACTATAGAGGAGCTCACCCATCAGGAGGAGGGAGTAATCAATAAACAAACCTATCATGTGAGGATTACTTCGGAAGACCTATGATGGATTCCTAGAAACGTCCATGCATCAAGGCGGGAAACACCAGGAATCAAACACTTAGAAAGATGTTCCAGTTGTCAAAGTAAATTTACAACTTCAAGCCCATATCAGTAGATATCTCAATATGTAAGGCTGCCCAGGAAGCTAGTAGGTAAAAAGGGGGTGAGAGACTTCACCTTGTTTCTTGGTGCAGTGAAAGTATCAATACACGTGGTATGCATGAGAAACTGACAACGTCTCATCAGTCACCAGAGTTGAAGTTCTGGAAAATACAAAGAGCTTACTTTTATACTATGTTACAGAACTCAAAATTTCCACAATAAAATTCATAGAATACAGAAGATTTTGAGTTGGACCAATGTGTCGGTCAAATATTCTTAATGTAGACACTTTGTGGCAAGTCAAAATTCAACGTACGTTTTATGTTTGTACGAGTTACTTATCAAAGTTGTTGAACAACTTGACATTTTATATATATGTATGTAATGTAAAACCTAAAAGATTATTTTCCAAAAAATATTTTATAAACTTTTGGCACCACTTTAAATAGAAGAGGATTGTTCTGATTGGTTGTTTAAAGTCAGTAGGAATTGTGAAACCCCGGAAACTGTTACTAAGACTTAACAGAAAAGTATAATTATAATAAGAATTTAATTTAAAAAGGAAAATGTAAACTTTAACTAATTTTATTTATTTTTGAGTATTTTTAATATACTTAATTTATACACGGAGTGTATTATATGTTTGTACATTTAGAAAATATATGTATTTAGTTTAGATTATTTATGTTTAGTTAAAAC
>NW_013674452.1:0-11626 GCF_000517525.1 Limulus polyphemus | reverse complement strand
AAGCCCACAATGTCCTACATGTATACATATATTTAAATTGTAAGAGTTTATTACAGATATGGGTGCTGAAGCCCACAATGTCCTACATGTATACATATATTTAAATTGTAACAGTTTATTACAGATATGGGTGCTGAAGCCCACAATGTCCTACATGTATACATATATTTAAATTGTAAGAGTTTATTACAGATATGGGTGCTGAAACCCACAATGTCCTACATGTATACATATATTTAAATTGTTAGAGTTTATTACAGATATGGGTGCTGAAACCCACAATGTCCTACATGTATACATATATTTAAATTGTAAGAATTTATTACATATATGGGTGCTGAAACCCACAATGTCCTACATGTATACATATATTTAAATTGTAAGAAATTATTACAGCTATGGGTGCTGAAGCCCACAATATCCTACATGTACACATATATTTAAATTGTAAGAATTTATTACAGATATGGGTGCTGAAACCCACAATGTCCTACATGTATACATATATTTAAATTGTAAGAATTTATTACAGATATGGGTGCTGAAACCCACAATGTCCTACATGTATACATATATTTAAATTGTAAGAAATTATTATTGAAAGTACAGCACTACATCAACTACATATGCAACATTCAGTTGTTTTAATGTAAAGAAAAGAGAAAAAAAAAGAACATCATTAATTTTTTTCTGTTTAAAATGATTGTGTTAAATAAGTAATTGACAAGTTCATCTTAACCTGGTTCACACGAGAACATAAGTTCTCTTGATCTGGTTCACACAAGAACACAAGTTCATCTTAGCCTGGTTCACACAAGAACACAAGTTCATCTTAGCCTGGTTCACACAAGAACATAAGTTCACCTTAACCTGGTTCACATAAGGACAATTGTTGTTCCTACAATTTCATAATATAAATACAGGGATGAAATTCTGCCAGCACTCACAGGTACTGAGTACGAGAACTTATTTTTTAAGGCAGTACTAGTACTGGGATTTATTTGAGCTGCATTGTCATTTTTTATGTTTAAACGTAATTTTTCAAAAACAGGTCTACAACGGAGTACCTCTACGTTTTTTTAAAGAATTTCACCTCTGTATAAATAGTTTCTCAACCAATATTATCTGTTCTATATTCCAACTGGCCTGATGAGCCCTGGTATTGGATGAAAGCCGTAGTTGGCTTCTGCCTGTTCACAAAACACCTATGTGTGTTATCTATGTTGTTAATACATACTTTCCTTGATTAATAATCAATTTTATTGAAAAGCTGTATGAATATACTTTCTCAGAGTGCAAAGTGAAGTCAATTACAAGACATGAAGTAAATAGCATTTTAATGATAGATTCAAACTTAAAAAACATAACTGCTTTATCCGACATTGAAATCAGGTTTTTCCATATCCTACTTACATCTCTTTAAATCTTTTAAAAATAAAGTAATATTTTATAGAAATCTGGGATGCCTAAAAATTCGTGATTTTTCCATTCACTGAAGCATGTTTTGTTCAAACACATTAATTTAATGGAGGAGATAATGAGAAGATAACAAATACTTTATTTATGATAAAAAAAAAATCTTGAATTAGTGACTTTTCATTTCATCACTTCTTGAATTATTTCAAAAATAGACAATAATTAATCAACTCTCATATGAACAAAATAAAAACTATATATAACACGCATTTCTAAAACAACTGTTTACTTCATTCTCATAACTACCTTTTTGACTTATCACTCTTTTCTCACAGTGCAACAATTACAACATCTTATCCGACACACAACTAAGGCAAGGAAATGTCGATCACAATTGTGGAGTTACCAACCAGTAATATACTGACTAGACCTTTAGCTCGAAACAGAAAGATAAAAGTATTAATATCTTTCTCTCCATTAAACAATCTTTCCTTGATAACATTTGTTACACTAACTATTTCTGTACATTAATCTCAGCTCATTAGTAAAAAAATCTATACCTTCTATACAAGTTCTCTATAAAAAACGTTGCATTACTCGATCAAAAACACATGCAATAACACTAACCGACTTGTTTGTATACATTCTGAAATAAAGAACCCAAATATGTACAGACTTATATCCATGTTCTGGAAATAAGAACGTAGAACTTAAAATTTACAACATTCAAGTTGTGTTGAAGTACCAAAGGCACAGAAAGAAGTCATTTTTTTCTGAAATTACCTAGATAACCGTGAAGCATCAGGTTCATACACAATCACTATTACATCCCAAAAGTAGATATGCCAAAATATTGAAAGAAGAGCAAGCTATCTCAACCCCCAGAAGCTATTTACAATTATATTGGAGCAGTAAAGCTGATAAAACAATTTTTTACTTGAACCTGTAACAGACATCCACGAATCTGATAAAGCTTCGAAGTGCATATTTAATTTCATATCAAAAGATGTACTGAAATTCCTTGAACAAGTACCTGAGGGTTTGTTGAAGTACTGAACAGGTGCACATTCCAGAAAGTGTTCAGGAACAATCGTAATTCTTACCTTTCAAGAAAAATATAAAGAAATGTTGAAGTATGAATGAAGAACAAACAATCTTGATTTTAACACAGAACCAATCTTGATTTTAACACAGAACCAATCTTGATTTTAACACACAACCAATCTTGATTTTAACACACAACCAATCTTGATTTTAACACACAAACAATCTTGATTTTAACACACAAACAATCTTGATTTTAACATACAACCAATCTTGATTTTAGCATACAACCAATCTTGATTTTAACATACAAACAACATCCAAGTATATGGTAAAGAACTAGAGAAATTTCAACATTCTTTGTCTTCATACATCTCTAGCAAAGTGTAAATGATGTAAAACAAGAACCGAAGTCTTAAGTTAACCATTCTGAGTTTAGCTGGTGTAATAGTACGAAGCAAGTATTTAAAGTTAACACAAACTATTCCTAGTTGTTTCCATCAGTCTGTGATAAATCATAATAATGTTGATGATCATCATTGTATTTTAATTTTTTCTTACTGGGACAATTCTCAAGTGAATGTGTAAGACACCTACTTTGATAATTAATACTAATTAACCTTCAAGGTTAGAATTTACAGCTAATGCAACTATCAAATCTCCCCCACCCTTAATACTTTACCTTTTAAAGGTCTGGCATGTCCAAGATACTTCTGGCCACTTTCTTTGGTCTGGTAATTCAATCAGTACACGACTTTACAGTTCTCAGGCATAAATAAACTTTTCCAAAATACATGCACCATTAACAAAAAAAAACAAATGTACTCAAGTGTATTTTAATCATTGCACAAAACCAATCCATTTTTCATTCAGCCACAAGAAAGACAAAAACATTCTAAAACATATGCACAATATCTAAATATTTTAAAGAAATTGATAACAAATAATTCTAAATCGTTTACTACTCATTTCTAACTTGATAACAAAATGACACAGCTCACTATTTCACCAACTTATCGGAAACTTGAAGATACGACTCATTTTATGTATAGCTTTTACCAAAAAAAAAACATCTTTTCACTTTAAAACTACAAAATGTTTCTTTTAAACTCATAATCCATGACACCAGATATTTTTTCCAATATGAATATATTAGGTACACCACATCCAGTACTTATTTTGGCACACAACAACCTAATAATCTGTTTTCCAGGTTAAAATCTATATTTAATTTTTTTTTCTGTGGTTATAAACAATAGAAACAGCTGCTTTTAAACACCTGGCTACCAATGGAACTTCTGTCACCGTGCGTCTTCCTCACAGGTCACCAAGCTAAGATCTTCTTTCTCTCTAGGAGCAGTAATCTTTTCATACATGAGAAACACAATACAAATGTTCGGAGTAACATGTAGCAGGTACGCACTCAATCCCTTGTAAAATCCTCTGAGCCTTTCATACCTAAATAAAACACAAACAATCAGCTTCTTTGTTAAACAAATAACTACTTAACACTTCAGTGTAAAATAAAAACAGCTAAAATGGAATATATCTAGAAACTAGTACAAAGTCCATTGTTTGTTTGACGTTCATGCTCGACAGTATTTAGTGAGGTTGTTGGGTGTCCATATTCCACTGCCTCAGTGGGTGGAGGTTAAAGAGCATCAGCCCAGAAAATAGTCACCTGTGAAGCGTGGGCTGTTATTTAGTTTGCACATTGTCACTGAGTCTATTCCTTTACATTAACTTCTCTTCGTAAAAATCCAATCATGCTGAACTGTGATGTGTGTCACAGTGCCACTTGTTGAAACAACCAATCTTAGTATGTGTTTAAGTTAAAGAGGATAATATAAGAAAATAAATAAACTGTGACATATAACTTTATAATTAGCAAAACATACATCATATATATATGTAGAGTTTGAATAATTTACTCATAAAGCAACAAGAAAGAAGTTAAATTACTGTATGTGATAACTATTTAGGGATTGAAACTTTAGGTTCATAAAAAATGGTCCTTTTCAGGACTATGTAAGATAAACTGGTATAATTGTAAAAGGCATTTTATGCAAATTAGATTATATATTAATTTTGAGGCTTCATTACTGAAGTGAAAGTTGTAAAGTTGAAGATGTAATCACATGTTTAGATACCTTGATATTTGTTCTACATTACCCTCTGGTGGTTGGCTTGCAAACCACATAACAGCCCATATATCATAGATTAACTCATCATCCTATACTTTAGTCCCTTCCCCCATTTAGCTCCCCTAATAACGCATTCTTTGGTGGAACTATGACATCATGAACTATCTGCCCCTAGTAATATTCCCTTTGGTGCCACTTCATGGAACTATTATTTTTTGTGACCTTCTAGTTTCAATCTCCACCCTCCTCTATGGCCTGAGACAGCCAATCAGGCACATACCATGCAAGTGCCATTTTAACTACTCCCAACATCCTTACAATGTGTTAGTTTTTCACTGTATCACATTTTAGCTATTGATTCTACCATTGATTTTAACACTTTTTCTCAACTTCTAGTGTATAACTCCTACACTGGTGAAAGTTACCATTTTTCTACACTGAAAATGTATTTGCGATAGATACTTACTTCCTCTCACAAAATAGCTTTTCTCAACTAGTACTGCCCTCTATTGGCACAAATTGTCAACACTTGCCACTAGCCTTCCACCACTCACTTCTGCATATCCACATGTGAATAATCATGCAGCAGCTCTCCACCAATATGAACACAACTCCTTATAGTGACCAGCAGCCTCTTCACATTTGCACTCATTAATCAACTTTGAGATTGGTCAGAATACCTACACCACATATCACTGAAAGTGCGGAGGCTGGGTGAGAGATGCTAGTGGAAGTAATATCTATCAGAAATACATTTTCCATGTAGAAAAATGCTAATTTCCAATAAAATATCTTACCTCCACTCACAAAATAACTAAAATCCCACACTGATAGATGGAGGGCCAGTTGAAAAAGGATCCACCTTTAGGTAGTGCCAAAAGAGAGACCAGGAGGTGTGGAACCAAGAGAGGAAACATCACACCTCAGCAGGAGACTGCACCACATCTGATCCAGGTATACTCTTCGCTCTTTTAAGACTGTGTTGTGAAAATAAAAGGTGGAAAAACATGAAGGAGTCCCAGAATATGGATGACCAATTAATGGGACTCCTGGGTGTCAAGTTGCTAGGGCACAACAGACCTTAATGGTAGTTTGACCTCATCCAACACCAGGCAGTATTTGGAATGGTTCACCAGATCAATGGTAGGTAGAAGATCACCGACCTCTTCACCTTGAAACAGGAATTGTTAGGGAAGACAAGCTTCCATACCAAAATATGTCTCCACTTGCATACTTTTCCAACACAACCAACACCAGATCTGCCTGGAACCAACATCCAGCAGATGGTAAGAAAGTGGAAAACCACAGTGGGATGACATCTCCAGTCCAAAACCAGGTGGTGATGAGTATGGCACTTCCAGTCTGTGGTAGAAGGAGAATACCAGCTGTGCACAACAAGCGAGAAAACGTGTACTGCATCCAGAAGACTGTAGGAAGAGGGACTGCAAACCTGGGTTGCATCTCCAGTCCAAAACCTGTCGGCAGTGGGCATTTGTCATCCAGTCTGCGGTAGGAGGAGGGATACCGACTAGCACACATGTGAGGTCTTACTTAGCTGGACCATCTCCAACCAACACTAGACCCACCAGGAATGTGCTTCCAGAGGCTGGTAGGTAGGAGGAACATTCAGCCTATGGGACAAACTGCAATTATAGATATAAAATCGTGACATAGCAGAGTGCTATAACCAAAACCTGGTGGCATCTGGAATTGTACATCAAGTCCGTGGTAAGAAGGGCATCATACCATCGACACATCATTCTAATCGTGATTGGGCCATCTACAACCAACATCAGACCCACTGGGAATGTACCTTTGGGAGGATGGTATGAAGGACAAATGCCACAGTAGAAAAAACAAATTGGTCAGATATATAGACAGTAATATGGTGTAGTGCTACAACCAAAACCTGGGGGCATTTAGAATTGAACATCAGGTCCACAGTAGGAAGTGCTATATGTCATCGACGCCTGCAAAATGCCACCTTCCTATTCTCAACTGAGTGGTATAATTCATCACTCAGGAGGGCAGGTCTACAGGGTCCACCATCCCAGCAGTTAAGAACTTTTAAGTGGTAAGGACTCCCATACTCCACTAGAAAAAAAGAAGGGAAAAATGAATTGAAGAGTCTGGAGGACCGCATCACCAGAGACAGTGCAATGGATGACCGGAATACTTTTATTTTTAAAAGCAGAGCTACCCCATCAACGGAGCCATTCAACCAAAACCTGGCAGCACCTGGAATTGTACATCAGATTTGTGGTAAAAAAAAGTCTCAACATCATGGAGCAGAGATGGACAGCAATCCCTGTCTGCTGTATTCATGTTAGTCCATGAATGTATGGTCAGGGACAACCAAAGAGAACTACTAGCAGTCCTACAGAACATCCTATATCTATAATGTGCATAACCCAATTCTGCAACATAATTGTTTAGGCGTAGCTGACAACAGAACGAAGACACACAACCAACAACTGGTGGCATCTACAATTATACATCAGGTCCACAGTAAGAAGGGCTACAACATAACTGACATCGAGCATGGTCACAGAATGGACAGTGCATATTTAAAAAACAAAAAAATGTATACCTAGTCAGGTACCACTTGCCACAGAGAGGGATCCACAAGACACTAGCCAAAAAGGCTTATGAAAAAGAAAAGTTGTAAAAAGCAATATTTTACAATTCCAAAATACAAAATTTAAATAAATATTAAAGAAAAACTAAGTCTGTAGTAGAGAGGAAAATGTCAACAAATCCACGAGCAAAAAGCAACACATCTGTACAGTACTATTGCCAATCAAGAAGTGATTAACGAGTGCAAATGTGAAGAGGGTGCTGGTTACGATAGAGGTTGTGTTGTGCTCCTATTCATGGAGGGCTACTGCATGATAATTTGCATGTGGATATGCAGAAGTGAGAGGTGGAAGGCTAGTGGAAAGCATTGAAACTTTGCACCAATAGAGGGCAGGACTAATTAAGAAAAGCTATTTTGTAAGAAGAGATAAGATATCATTTCAAAATATATATTTTTTAAAAGTACCAGACAAAGTTAACCATCAAAAAACTGCCATAAAATAAGATTTACTTTTACCCAAATTCATTTTTAGAGATTATTACATCTGTTTCTTTGATTTCCTGACCCAGTTGTAGTATACTTACTGGTATAAAAGTTTCAAACCAATTTACATTTCCTTTCAAAGTAGTAAACAAAGATTACTGGATTCTAAAATGTTTTAAATTAAAACTGACACCTACCTATTTCTTTAATTGTTTAAATAACAATTAATTTGCAATGCACTAAAAACCACTTTAGGCAGGTGCAGTTACAGAACAATTTATCTTATTTTGTTCAATAATAACTTTTATTTTAAATACTGACAGATTCACTGTAGATTGTTAATTACCTACCATAAAACTCACAAAATAATCTAGTTATCTGGTGAAAGTATTCTTATAACTTACCGCCATGTTTTATTGATTACATCTATCAGACCTTTATAATCTGTGAACTGGTCTTGTAGTCTAGCTCTCAACACCTGATAAGGGTACGTCACACTAGCAGCAAACAACTTTGATAGAGCAGCTATTGCAAGGTATTCAACAGTGCTCTGGAAATACAGTGTCAGCATTAAGTTATCCATTTCTTGGGAATGTGCAAAATAATGTTAGAAAACTCAAATACAACAGTTATGTCATGAAAAAAAAATCTAGCTAACACCTCTCAAGTATTAAAGTAGACTGATGCTGAATTGCTCAGGGGGCTGAGAATAAGAACTGACCCTTTAGCACTAATCAGTTGAAATAAAACATTGATTTCTTTTAACTGTTACCCAGCACTACTCTGCAGTCATATTTAGAAAGGTAGATACACGTATAACTGTCATTTCTGTCTAAAGTTCTCCTCTACGACCGACGCACACACACACACATACTACGGAATAAGACAGCAAACATGGCATCTACTTTCTGTAACGTGTTTCACGACTACTATCTAAGGGTTGCAGACATACACTTATCTATTTAGTTTATTATTTTCTTACACAATTAGAGAGGTATGTACATAAAAACTATGTGGTTATTGTAAGGTGATGCTTATATCCTTAATGCTTTAGTATGTTCGAACGTATTAAAATTACATTTTGCAAACACTTAAAAGTTAAAAGTGCTATTCCCTGCATAACATCACATGGATAACTACAATACTGCTCTTTATGAAGCTAAATCATCTGATATGTTTCATGTACAATAAATGAGACTTCCTATCACCCTGAACAGTTTCTTCAAGTCAAACAGTATTATAAGTTCCAAGTAACCTCCTACCACCCTGAACAGTTTCTTCAAGTCAAACAGTATTATAAGTTCTAAGTAACCTCCTACCACCCTGAACAGTTTCTTCAAGTCAAACAGTATTATAAGTTCCAAGTAACCTCCTACCACCCTGAACAGTTTCTTCAAGTCAAACAGTATTATAAGTTCCAAGTAACCTCCTACCACCCTGAACAGTTTCTTCAAGTCAAATAGTATTATAAATTCCAAGTAATCTTTGGATATGCCACTCAATTCATTGTCCTGTTGCTTGACTGCTGCTACCTCAAAAATCAATAATTCTATCACTGATAATAAGTTTTAAAATAAATTGCTATAGACTTTCTTTGGTTAAACTTGCATGCTTCTCAATTCTTGGTGATCATTTTACTTCTATGTTTGTAATCTTACAGCTGAGTATATGTATCTTGCTAGATTAAGAGTTCCACAATATATAACCCTCATATTCAAGTGTTATCTTTTCTACTTGATTTTCACTGTCACTTGACAATGACAGAAGGTATAAAACAATGTGCTAACCCCACTGTATCTGCTATATCTACTGCTAACTAGGTCTTTTGCCCAATACCAGGGCTCGATATATAGTAGAAAAATCTTACACGTGTGACTTATATGAAGCCGAACAGTAATTTTAAACTCCAATCAAAGTTACTTCTCAATAAAATTTATCTACAAGCATGACAAACACAACAGTCATTATTTTGCACATTTTGGCAAATAAAAATGTAGCTTAATAACAATTTAAGTCTTCATACATACTGTACCATCTTCATGCAACATGTCTGTAGCCTAAGTGTATTCTGCGATGATACTTAAGCTCCCAGGTGGATGTTGGAAGAAGCCATATTTTAGATTGGCATGACTGTTATACACATCCCTACCTTACATATACAACTCTACAAGGATTAACGGCTTAGAATGTGAATTCTCAAAATGTTG
Organism: Limulus polyphemus; assembly: GCF_000517525.1. Lineage (NCBI taxonomy): Eukaryota > Metazoa > Arthropoda > Merostomata > Xiphosura > Limulidae > Limulus > Limulus polyphemus. The sequence continues at coordinate 1,754 of NW_013674452.1, read as the reverse complement.
TATTCATAAATACTGAATATCTATCACAGCTAAAAAACAAACATGAATTTATTTACTCAGATATTGTTCTATAACCTACTTTTGTTCGTCTTATCTTCATATGGTTAAATTTGAATCTCAGCCCAACCACTGACACATGAACCAAAAAATGTTCTGCCTTGAACTTAATAGCTACAAGGAGAAGCAGTTATATAAAAATATCAAGCACCAGAGAAAAAAAATTTACATGTCCACTAGCACCATGAGGAAACAACTACTACATACAAGTTAAATTAAAATTATCAATGTAACAGTTTGGAAATTGCATAACAAAAGTGAAAATTACTTTAAACTCAATCATCATTTTACTTTACTACAAACTGTTAATCTAATCTTCTAATTATTAACCAAATTTGAATGCAAGTCATACCAAATGTCTATCTGGAGAAAGGTTATATCGTTTGATGTAAAGCTTTTTCATTTCTTCATACGCCATAAACTGTAGTGCACCGTGAGAAACGCCAAACATGCCTGGAACAAAACCCTGAAAAAAGATAGAAAGTTTGATACTACAAATATGGTGATTAAAGTAACTAACAAAAAAAGATAGAAAGTTTGATACTACAAATATGGTGATTAAAGTAACTAACAAAAAAGATAGAAAGTTTGATACTACAAATATGGTGATTAAAGTAACTAACAAAAAAAGATAGAAAGTTTGATGTTACAAATATGGTGATTAAAGTATAACTAACAAAAAAAAGATAGAAAGTTTGATACTACAAATATGGTGATTAAAGTAACTAACAAAAAAGAAAGTTTGATACTACAAATATGGTGATTAGAGTAACTAACAAAAAAAGTAGAAAGTTTGATACTACAAATATGGTGATTAAAGTAACTAACAAAAAAAGATAGAAAGTTTGATGTTACAAATATGGTGATTAAAGTAACTAACAAGAGATATAATGACATTTCAGGGATTATAGAACTCATACAAAATTAAAATGTATCTAAACCCCTGAAAAACTAAGAGATGAAAACAACAAGCATATATAGAGTAAACATTTAAAAAAAGAAAAATATACACAAAATTAGATACAAAAAAGAACCATAACCCATTCTATTTAAAAAAGAGCATAAAACTCAAATATACCAAGAATAATATATAGATATTTAAAATACATCCAAAAGACACTGTTGAAACAACTAAAACATAATTGTGTTAGAAACATTAAAAACGTACACGTATCCAAACAAACCCTTAATTAACGGACATCTTTGTGTTACAGACATTTAACCAACCGAGTAGTGGAAAAATAATATTAATTATAATTCTGAATTTACTACATGTACCTATGCAAAATGTAACAAGGTTGTATAAAAATGTACAAGTCTGTTGTACACAAAAAATCAGATGTGTTACAAAATTTTTTGTACTAAAGATATGTCTGTGAATTGATGATGTCAGTCTGACTCGGACACTGACAAATTGGAGTGCAAGATGACGATCAGGTGAAAACAATAATATATTTGATCATCGTACAGTTTGCATACCACATTTGCATAACTTCTAGAACCACTGAAATGCATCTCTACAGTTTTTTCATAATACCCACTTCTATAAACTACTGTTAACTCAATAATGTAGGGCAAAATTAATAACTGACATCCAAAACTTAATACCACATTGAAAGGCACCCAGTAAAAGGTCGTTGACATGTGCATTTTGACCCCCAACTCATTCATGTAGGATTATAGTTTAAAAAAAAAAA
>NW_013674451.1:20844-26339 GCF_000517525.1 Limulus polyphemus | reverse complement strand
GTAAAAAGTGTTAACTGTTTTAATTTACTTCGACTCACGGCTCCTAACGTGAAGACTGTTTACCGCTATAATTGTAGTACAGATTTTTTGTAAATTGTTTGTAAAAAGTGTTAACTGTTTTAATTTACTTCGACTCACGGCTCCTAACGTGAAGACTGTTTACCGTTATAATTGTAGTACAGATTTCTTGTATATTGTTAGTAAAAAGTTTAACTGTTTTAATTTACTTCGACTCACGGCTCCTAACGTGAAGACTGTTTACCGTTATAATTGTAGTACAGATTTCTTGTAAATTGTTAGCAAAAAGTGTAACTGTTTTAATTTACTTCGACTCACGGCTCCTAACGTGTTTACATTCAGAGCAGGAATCCTTCCTACAGACGTTGGGAGCCGTGTTGGTGTCATGTATGTTGTTCAAGGAAATGCAGCACAGATGCACTTCATCTTTAACGGAGAAGATCAGGGAGCTTATTCTGTTGACATTCCTTACCAGGAGGGGGCATTATATGCAGTTGTTGATGTATATGGAACAACTAAACAGGTGCGAATAGTACAGTTATATGGGGACCACCTAAATAAAGGTGAGATGTGTTTTGTGGAAATGTTTACTTCACAAAATTATGAAATGCATGAAAATATAAAAATAACTTGTTAGAAGTACCTAGACAACATTGATAGGATTATTGGTGAATGTTTGGTAAAATATTTTATTAAGCGAATAATAGTCTTTATTGAATCTCTCTAGACATTAAAGGCTGTAGCATTTCTGCTAAGCCTTGTAAGTAGTGTTACTTTTTGAAATTTGTTTTTTGAAACTTTTTTGCACATACTTATTTCTAAGAAGCTTAAAAATATATTGTTTTAATTATAGCCTGACAAACTCATGCTAAAAATTTCAGTACAATTTTTTAAATTATTTTATGATCTCTATAATGCTTATTACACATACACACTTACTGCTTCAAGTTGGAGGGGGGGAGTAAAGAAAATCCTGCCCTGAATGAACAGCTAAGTCTAAGAACTTAAGAGTGAAAATAAAGAAAATGTATAACAATATGTCGGTCACACTATATCTGCTGTATCCAGAGCTGACAACAGACACGGCAGTGGTTGAGGCACTATTTATATTGTAAAGTTGCATGAGCAATACATTAATGAACAGTGCCATCTAAACTATGTGATTGTGACTGGAATTTATTTCCCTCGGGACATTGTAGCGTGACTGAAAGAAGCAATAAATCAATATTACCAAGTTATGAGTGATGTGCAAATCTTTAGTTCACCGAAGCCTTCGATTTAGAGAACTTTTTCAGTATCATGTTTTAATACTAGTAGTATGTTTATCTAAATAAATAGCAATTGTTAAATAGCAATAATAATAAATTAGTACCAATTAGACAGGCAAACACTTGGAATTTGAAACTTATCATATAAAGTATTTAATATCAACATCGAAGACCTTAAAATATTATGACTTTATACCAGTTAGACAGGCAAACACTTGGATTGTGGAACTTCATACTACAGCCCATTTGTGATTTCATGTGTGTGTGTGTGTGTGACTGTGTGGTTATCAAACTACTAACTGTCTTCACTACTGTATTTAGCACGAGCCACCACTCGTGTTGCCCGATCAATAAATACTGACTGCCTTAATCATTGTAATTACAAGTAACCACTACTCATTTAGCCAAACCATTAAATACTGACAAACCTTTATACATGGTGTGTATTTTTTTTTTTATATGGGAAACAAAAAATCATAAACATTTATTTGTGACTGAATGTTCTAAAGTACTTGAATAATGTCAACTTACATTGCATAAACCAAGCTATCTTGTAGATTGGGTTTTTATCTTTAAAATAAAGAAACCAACCCCAAAGTTTCTATTCCAATGGTAGTGTTTTTGTGAAACAAATGGTAAGATATTAGTTATAGAATAGAAAGTAACTGTTCGCTTCTTTTTCAGTGGCCTCACTTCAGAGTGTTTGTCGACATACAATATTGCAAAGAATCCCTTTCTCTGCGGTCTTCTCTCTTCCATTGCCTCAGAAGCTGAAAGATTACCTCAGCTATGAAATATGACAGGGTGAGAAAAATCAACCTCGTGTACAAAATGGCCATTTGATGTTTTCCCTTTGCTATCCTACATTAAAGAATTCATGGCTAAGATGCCCATTTTATTGGACACGGGAATCTTGTATGTGTTTATTTGGTCGTTATTACACACAACTTGGGACAGAATTCTCTTGTGACTTCTTGTAAATGTTATTGGTATGGGAGGGGGAGGTTAGGGTCAGGTGTTCTAATTCTGTATATGTAAGATTCTTTACATGGTTTATTCCTTGAAATGCCCTCTTTGTTTGTTTTATATTTTTAAATTTTAGTAAGAAATTAACTTCAATGAATTAAAATTTCACCAGCTAACAATGTAAAGCATTATTTGTTTTATCCACAACAATATAATTACAGTTTTAAAATATTTGTTTTGTTATATTTTAGCACCTAGTTATATACAAGCACAAGAAATTGGTATAATAGAGACACTTTGAGCATTAAGATATTAAAAATGTAACTTTATTAGAAAGGATATGATTGAACTTTTTATAATAGACAGCTCTTCAGCCAAACAACTATTTAAATAATATTTCAGATGCATACAAACGTGATATTTACTTTTATAGTAGAGTAAGTAGTGTTAACCAGTATTAAACCTAGAATTACTGATGGGCTTAGGATTTTCTATTGGATAATATGCTTGAACTGTGAATGTTAGGGCTCATTTTTCGCACCCCGGTGCCACAAAAACTCTTTCTACTCTTTGGGTTGATGGTTGCCCTGTGAGAATGGTGAACTCCCACCAGTTGGTCAGATGAGAGTAAACTAAGAGTTGGAGAAGGGTGTTGTTGACTAGCTGACGTCTCTATAGTTTGTCAGTTGAAAATTAGGGATGACTCAACGTGGAGCCCTAACAAATAAATAAAAATTACTGACAGGAACTAGTGATTCGAAGTGAGTTTTTTAGTACAAATCTGCCCGACTAGTGACCAGATTGTGTAATCTAAGTGCCAGAAGACTTCAAAATACTACAGTTTATTGATTGCATTGTCTTTCAAGCATGGATTGTACCTCACTTTTTTTTTAAGTATAATAATATGTAAAATTTGGCTCAGTAAGTGGCGTATGTAATGAGAAAATGAAAGCTTTTGAATTTTGACATTTCTTTATTGTAATAAATCCACTAAAGCTTTGTGATATGTGTTTAATTTTAAACATAATTTGTGAATATCTGCAAAGTTTTGAGGCTTGCGTTTAAAGAATCTTCATCTTCTTTCCCACGTTTTTTGTAGCTCTTCTTATCTGTTGGAGGTGCTCACGAGGAGCTGGTGAGAATTTGAACAACCTGGATATTTGCATCTGAGATTATGCATGCAACAAGTGAAGCCTACATTGAAACCATTCATCCCATCAGCTGTATTGTTTGTATTATATCATTTACATGTTTAGTCAGAAAAGATACTTATAGCAGTGTTTTGTGATGATAGTTGTAGCGTACCAAATGTTGGTGAGCATTTGCTGTAGTAAAGCACCATTTCCTGCAAGATATGTTGGTGAGCATTTGCTGTAGTAAAGTACCATTTCCTGCAAGATATGTTGGTGAGCATTTGCTGCAGTAAAGTACCATTTCCTGCAAGATATGTTGGTGAGCAATTGCTGTAGTAAAGTACCATTCCTTTGTGCACAATGTTCATACCAAACTTACAAATAACGTGAAAAAAAATAATTTGTCATTTTACTGAGGATATATTACCGATGAATGGGCAGCTTATGGACCAAATCTTTTTCTTTTTGTAGATTATATAAATACATATAACCTATACACTTCCAATACTACTGTTAGGGGCAGGTCACTTCCTCAAGACTTGACTGGTCTGAAGGAGGAAGAGTTTACTACAGGGGCTCATTTAATGATAAGTAGAATGAAATAATAAGTAAATTTCTCACAAAAGGGTTGGTGTGAGAGTTGGTACTGTACATTCGAACTCTGAAAAAGTCTATTGAATAAGGAATATATACATAATGAGAGGTAAAACATTTGAGATGTTTTTTTTTTAATTTAATAATCACTTGTACATCCCTCATTTCTTTGAAAAATCATACATATTCAAATTAGAACAAGGTTTTAAATTATTTTAAGCATACAAGTTATCAATATTTAAACTATGTCTCATACAATTCTATTGTATTACATAACAGCAAGTATTAGCTTTGGTTAGAGCAGGTGTGTTTGTCTTGCCATAGTCTAGATTGTTTGACAAAACAATGTTCATTGATCTGTAGCAGTAATTAAGTGATATATTTATAATTTTAGTCCACAGTTGAATTTTTTTGTCTTTTTTTTTTGTTTAAACTTATCATAGGGAACATCTTGGTTGTTAATTTTTGATCACTGAGTGACATAATTACCAGTCATGCTCGGCAAATATGTAAAGTGTGAATGAATAAATAAATATATGCTTTGTTGTAAGTTTTTCCCCTTGTCTGAATTACTGCTTTTAATTTCACATTTTTCCTTTATTTTCTTTTATAAAACTAACCAACATTTGGAATTATTTCTTTCTTGAAAAACTGTAAATCAAACTTAAATACATTGAAAGTAAAAACAGGTTTGAAATTATTAGGATATTTGAACAAAACCTAGAGAAAACTTCAACACTTTTGTAGAACTGATAACATCCACATTATTTGTAGGGTGTACAATGAAATGAATAATAATAATAATAGTATCTAGAAAATGTGTTAGTATTAGGTTTCAGTTTTGTTTTGATTACATTAACAAAGAACAGTAAACAATATTTACATCATGACAGTTCCATAGTATTTTAATACTACCAACTGAAATAAAAGGAAAAATAATTACTTGTGTACATTGCACTTTTTTAAAGAAAAATAAATTATTAATGATCCAGTAGCTATGACTGTGCATGAAGTAGAAAATACATGTAACCGAACAGTCATAGAAAGTAGGGAATGTATCTTGACATATCTGCTTAACGATTGCATACCTCAAGCAGCAAGAGAATGAAGTGTGTATTCCATACGAAGAAATACCAGTAAGCTGCCATATGCAGTGCTTAGGGACTTCTGTGCAATTGGACTGTTGAAACGAGTGCTAGGAAACTGTCGTCCTTGAAGTATGGAAAGCCTATAAGGAGGAATGGTGTGCTTTGTACATGACATCCTTATGATTGGGCCTTTTGCATTGAAAAACTACATTGTTACGCATGGTGGTCAGATAGAGTATGACAAGATGTGGCATCATGGTCATATTGCTTAACCTATTTTTTCCATACTGTATATATATATATATATATATATATATATATATATATACTGTGGTGTCGTCTTCCTCCTATTATTAATAACAATAATATATATATACTAGTTAACGTTTAACGTTAACGTTAGTTAAGTTAAGTTAGTATCGTCTTGT
>NW_013674451.1:11858-20834 GCF_000517525.1 Limulus polyphemus | reverse complement strand
ATATATATATATATATATATATATATATTCTAGGGGTCGTATTTCCTCCTATTAGTTAATACAATACATAGCTAGATACTGAAGTTTTACCAACGGTTTGTTATAAAGTTTGTAATGTCTTGTCTGTAATTTATTATCTATATTACTAACATTGTCTTATTTAAATACTTCACACTTTACAGTGCTTTTACAAATTCTCGGATTTGATCAACTAAATGGCAGCTGACAAGAGAAGTAAAATAAAAGTTAATATCTGTCTATCTAATTTGTTATTGTTAATTTGTTATGTTACTTTGCATGTAATGTTTTTGGTAAAAGAAATGAAGACAACATGTAATACTCACCTTCCTTTATTGATTCATTAATTTTTAGAAAAAATTATTCATTAGAAATTCTGATTTTTTTTATACAAAAGACGTATAGTTTATTGAAAGCTGGCCAAATATCGTGAAGATACATAAATCATATCGTATCCGACGATGTATCGATACAGTTGTATCAAGGCTTCACGATACAATACTGGTATCGTATCGCCACATCTTTAATATATTCCTGTGTCTACGTAAACTTCTTGTACTTGATGATGATAAAATCTTGTGTATTTCTCAAAGTGGGTTCCTCAACATCAACTTTAATAACTTCTGTTGTACACAAAAGTTAATTGTTGCAATAACAAAGATACTTAATATAAGTGTTGGAGAACTTTGGAATATTAATTTATTTATCCCCAGCAAGAAGAAGAATGAGCTAGTTTTGTTTAATACAATGTTTACTGTTAAGAATACGTTAAAACTCTTTTGAGATTACATAGTAATCGAAATAAATCGCCAATACAAAAAAAAAAGATAAAGTAAAAGAAGATTAGTTCTAAAAATACCTCTGTGACTAGTCGGTTCAATCTTTCTTTCGGCAACTACAGGTAGACGAACGTAGTACCTATATCTACACTTACTAATTAATGGTCAAGTATAGTCTGGGTCTCGGATCATAAACAAATACTATCTAGTATTAATACCTTTCAAAGTTAAATTCAGCCTTTTAACTACATTACACTTTGTGCATATGAATAATTTAAGTTATTTTAAAAATTATATACTTAATATTTTTTTTACTTCTTTTGTAACTTTTGTTGAAACTACAAGAAGTAGGCCTAAGTTTATAATGTGTAGGCTCTTGTGCAATCATAGCATTGACTTCTAATGTGTTGAAGTATCACTTTACAAACCCCAAACATATATGTAGGATACTCTTATACAGTATGTAGACATTTCTAAATGTATAAAAATAAAGTTTATATAATTTTCAATAAGCTCTCTCTTTTGTTTTTTTTGTAATTCAACCCAGTAGGGGTTAGGGGACAACATTTTCACCTTCTAAGCTGTCTGATGTAAGGTGATGCGTCACAAGCATAGTTATATATTATCACTGGTCACTAGGGGCGAAAACAACCTTAACAGTGAAGATATTAAGCTGGTGAAACGCAACAGAGTGGTTGTAAAAAAATCCTTTTGTAGTTTGTCTGTTGTTCATAGTTAAGACTATTTAAACAGTTCTTCTGGTAGGAGTTATTACATAATCGTCATCAAGTTTAGAGCCTTATAACGTATCCAACACTGCTTATGGTATGGAGCGCGGTATAAGGTGACAATAAATTATGCGACTTTATTGTTTAAGGCGGGATAATTCCTTTTTCAATAGTAGCCTAACGCATTTGGTGATTTTGAAAACTTTGATCTAAATAGGAATATATGTGGTGGAGAGTTCGTATTACGTTCGATTCGAATATGCTTTTTATCAAAATAAACATTTTTGTTTCGACACCTTGCCTGTAGCGTGTAAAGTATTTTTACCCATAAAGAATAATGCGTTCGGAATGTCGTTGATAGTTTTGCGCTTATTTTCGGTTTTTATTCTGGGATAGATAAATACTCTTGTGATAAAATTAAATGGTGAACTTCAACACTTGTTAAACAACAAAAAAGGAAAACGAAATCTTACCGTAGTATAGCATGAAATTCTATGGTGCCAGAGTCCTGTCAAATTTGTCAGACGTGTGACGTCACCACTAGGTCAGAGATCTCATATTCAAAACCTGATTTTTATTTTTGTAGGAGCACGTACTTACATTAGTAATAAATTGAAAAAGCACACTACATACACACATATATTTCAAAGAGAAAGCATGCAACTCAACTTTATTTAAATTAAGTACCATATGTACAATACTTTTAGTCTCTACATCAATTTCAGTTTAGCAACAAGTCTGTAAACAGTGTAAACAACTTCGACTCAGCGATAAGCCTAAGGACTTGTAACACTAAAAATTGGGTTTCGATATCAACGGTGGGCACAGCAAAGGTAACCTATTGCGTAGCGTCCAACATAAATAAATAATCTTTATAATTCAACTAGAACACACATGAAAATATGTTGAATTTGTATAATTAATCAAAATGTGAAGCCATTTTAATTTTAAAAAATTGTACAGGCGCCTGCTTCCTTAGATAAATCAGGTTATTATTTAACACCTGTTTCAAATCATTACTTTCCCATTTAATAAGTTACGTTAAAATCTATTTCAACCAATCTTTTGCAACATTTCTGTGGTTGAAAACCTAGTGTTTCAACAATCCTGACATTTTCTATTTTGTAATGGTCGTGTGTAGACATCTAAAATGTTTTGATAACGTATACGAGTAAGCAAAGTACGTAACAGAAAACAATTAATGCACGAAAAGTGAATTCGCATAAATATATTGCGAGTATAGTTATGAATAATGCATGTGTAAAAAATGACGTCAGTAACTTTTCTCTCCCCCCCCCTTTTGCAGTTGTAGAGGCTTTTACTTTGTTTTTATATTCTCGAGAGTTTATAGAACCAAACATCTACACAGAAAGCGTTTTTAAAACGGCAAGTTAGAGGTATCTAGTAGTTTTTGCTGTTTCGGCATTACTTTAAATGTGTTTGAAATATACACACACACACACATAATTACACACACGTATATGATTCTTTCCTTCAGGACGGAGCAATGAGCGTGTTCTGAATGACGTCATACCTTATTCTACATGATGATTGGTTACAGTTTCACGTGACTGTGGGCGATCAACTCGTGAAGTGCCGAGACAGCATGTGTGAAAAACTATAGTAAAAACAAATATCTGAGAAAGATGGCAGAAGAACTTGTGTCCGTTCCAAGTGTGAGTACCGTAACAGAGGCTTGCTCACTCGGTTCTTCGCATGATGAAAGTATTGAACCAGCCAAAAAGAAGCTTCGTACAGAAGGCTTGGGGGAAAACAAAGGAGATCGTCTGGAGCAGAGACTTGGCGGAATTCTGTGTTGCGCAGTCTGTTTGGACCTTCCTCGTTCAGCCATTTATCAGGTTTGGAGTGATCAGCTGATTTCCCCTCCCCCCTTCCGTAGATTTGAATTGTTTTCTTGATGTGTAATCTATCAGTCTTGCCCGGTTTGGGCATAATTTCTTTATTACATTTTTTTTTAGGGACCGTATCGTTGTTTTGCTCCTCAGCAGCAACAACAACCGTCAGCCAAGATTTTTAAAAATGTAATTAAGTAAAATTTTGTAATATTTCAGCGTAAAATAAACAACATAAAATTTCAACAGAGAAAGTGAACGAAAACTATCTGAATTATATAACAATGTGTACTAGTAAAGCATATATTTCTGTGTATTTGTATCGAACATGTGTACCTAAATACAATGGTTTAAAGCAGTATTATTAATAAACAAAAGAAAGTTCATTTTAATTGTGTGTTGTGTCAGTATGTTTTATGTGTAATGCAAATCGTGGTATCTTTGTATTTCGAAAATGCTAACTTTCATAATTAGCCGAGCGTTAACTTTTACTGTTTCAGTACAAATCTTTTTAAATATTCTTCAGTGATGAAAATTGAAAATAAAACATGGAAGTAATACTGACACTCATGAACTTAAGCATAAGACAAATATTCAGAACACCATAGTATGAAGTAATATACCTCATTAAATACTTGACCTTTGACGTTAGTATTGATATTAAAGTAGTAAAAAATGAGAGAACGGGTTTTAGTAGATGAATATGCGACGATATTTGTACTGTTGTATAGTAAATCGTTGAATGTTCAATGATTGAAACATAATTTTTTATGTGTTTCTTATTTAACTCTAAACAAGCATTTAAAATAAATTATTACATAAATATAGCTGTAATTTCATGTTTCATTAATAGGAGTTAAATATTCTGAAAACAGTATCGATTTTTATTTAAAAAATAATATCGACGTGCCTTTGTATCTTTTAAGTTATACTTTAAACTAAGCCTTTACAATAAAATTGTTTAGTACGTATTTATACATATTTGTGACGTATGAGTATGTGATGATTTGCTCGAAAATACTGGAAAAGGAAGGAAAAAATGTCCCCCCCTCTCTTATCCCTCTAACCTGAGCTACAACAAGATATGCAGTTACTTAGCGTTGTCGCAGCAGTGTACGTTGGATTAGTTTTTCCTGGTAGACCGTCAATGTACATGTTTTGCAAAAGCCAAAAAGGAGAACAGCATAGAAACATCGTAGTTCTGCTTGGGAGCTTGCCTTGCCTTTAGGTAGAAACATGAATGGTGATGTAAAATAAAAATGACTTTTTATTTATTAATAAACAGTGGAAATGTACAAGTAATCCGTGGGTTTGTATATTTCATGGAACAAGAAAAATTGCATAACGAAAGCTTCCGAATAATTCAAACTACTTTTATATACATAAAAATAGTCAGCCTCTTAAAACATAATACACTCTTCTTAAATGTGTTTACTTCTAATACTAGGACAAAACATTTGTAATCATATTACACTTTAAACTTCTTAGCTCCTTTCAAAAATGAACTTTTCGCGATTTTTATCTTTATTAATTTAAATTAACTTAAGATATTAATTACAGCAATTACTGTTATTGTTATAAATTAAACTTAAACAATAGTACAGGAAAAATTAGTAACCTGTCGTCAATAATCACCCTGAGCTTACTATCATGAGCTTTTCTAAAGCAGCGACACCTATAAATTTGGAACTGTGTTTTAGTATAAAATTATATATAAATATATATATATTGCATTCAAGTGGAAGTTAAAAGTTCAAAGAAATATATAGGGTTGAGCAATACATTTGGTGGATATTTGTGTGTATTTTTTGAATGATATTATAGTGTTTTAATGGTAATTTAATTTACTAATTAGAAACGTTTGTAACGCACACACGATTGTCGTATTACAAAAGTGATAGAAGTTTCAGATTTAATTGAAATAATAAAGCTAAACGAGTGCGTACTTCTCAACTTTTCTGTCGCATGTTTGGATATTTTCCAGCACTTAATTAGTAGTTGTATTTTACAAGAATTCTGATTTATAGTAAAAAAAAGACTAGGATTTTCTTCAAGCTGACTAAGTATTTATTGGATAATTTAATACCTAGGCAATCTTAAGTTCACTTTTACAGTTACGTAGATAATTGTATACCATAATAAACAAGTACAGTAAAATTCATGAAAAACAAAACAGCTGGGTCAGAAATAGCACACAAAACATTGGCCGGAATGCAATCTTCGCCCTAGGAGATAAAATTCGAATTAGTCCTAAATGGGTTGTCTACCAACGATTCGTGTTTTACATGTATTCGGTATACGCTTTTATCGGTCGAATAATACTTTTTGCAATGATTTTGTCCTTAGAAGTATGTATTGAGCAAGCTTTAATAAAGAAAACAGGTTTATTAATATGTGATATTACTACCTTTTGCATAACTGATTAAGTGTTGATTGAATTTTTAAAAAACTGTTTGCTGTGAAGAAGTATCCTGACAGTGACACTGAGGAAGAAACATCCTAGTTTTGATGTAAAAAAACTGAACACCAAGGCTATGATTTTACGTCAGATAGTCACATCTGTAGGTTTTAAAAAATTGAATTTGAAACTTAACAGCTTTTAATTTAAAACTTAATAGATAATTTACACGTGTGCAAGATGTAATACGTTTTTTTTTTAGATTTGATGTTTTATAAAGTTCATTGTCATATCAGGTAAAATATCTATTAAAATTTTATGTTTTAACGATCTGTAAAATTCTTGTTGATTTTAAACACTATTGTTTGTTTGTATAAACATTGTAAATCTTAACCATTTCAAGTAATGTATTGGATCATGCACAAAGTTTAGACTTGTATAATAGATTTCATAAGTTTTTCTTAGTTCATAATAAAAAAACGTGTTTTTTTACATTTGTTTATGTATTTATTATTTATAAAAGTTGGACTTTTAGTACAAAGATATTGGTAAATGTGGTTTGAATAAACATAAATAGAGAGTTTGAAGATGGCTAAGTTTTAGAGACACGGAAACATTACAAGAAAAGTATGGGATGAAGAGATTCAGCTGACATGGCCAGAAGTTCTGCATGAGTTAGAAGAACATGAGAAATGGGTTTTTAGTAATGAAAACACATTAAGTTACTTTTTCTTTTATCAAAGCTATGTAACTTTACTTAACAGTTATGTCTCAGAATGAGCTCCAGACAGAGAAGCAACTTTATAATGATATAATATGAATAAAACGTTTTTCAGCATTTTCAGTGTTGATAACTGTTATTTTTCCCCCCCTCATAACAACGGGAAAAATTATCTGAAAAACCAACTATTCATGAGTATAAAACTTGTGTTTTTATTATAAAGAACAATTATTTTTTTTTTACTTTGACATGTAATATAAATACTTCAATTGTTAGTCCTAGTGATTAATGCTAACTTACTACATAAGAATTAAGCATCCTACTGTGTTCCTTACACCATATCTTTGTAGATAAAAGAACATAGGTAAAGCAGTTTTTCAAAAAAATTATTGGTTATTGAATCAGTAATGTTATTTGGTGCAGAAAAGTATTTTAAAAGATACTGAAATAAGGCTTAGAAACTGACTAGCTTTAAGACTTTTTAAAAGTTTTTTCCCAGTGACAAATTACCAACTGTCCTAAGAAATTAGCAGTAAAAAAAGGTCTGATTCAGAGTTTAAAGAATTGGTAAGTAAGGGCCAGTTTTCCACATTAACATTATATGCATTTGCAGTATCATTGTTTTTTTTGTGCCTTTACAAGTTCAATTTTTCTTTCATAGACTTGAAGTAAATAAAGCGATGCTGACATTTCTTAGTGACATTATTCAAATTTTACATATCTATGTATGTAAATGAAATAAACATACCTTCATTTTGCTTAACTCATTTTGTTGAAAATCATATTCGTTAACTCTTAAATACTGCGGTGAAAGTTAATAAACAGTGTTAAGATTGATATTATCATATCACCACCTAGCTAATTTATTTATTAAAAATTAGATTTTAGAACTACACTATCAAGTGCTAACATTTTTTATCGAAAAGCTAAAATTAGAAAAAAGAGAGCTGAATTGAGGTTTGTTTACAGCGAACAACTGTCTTTTCACAAATTGTAAGTAGTTTTCAATTATCATGAAGATATGTTTCAGTCTCCTAGATGTAATATTCTCTATTAGTCCTAATTATTATGGTAAAAATTTGACGTATTTTATGTATCATTTATTAAGTTAAAGGTGTTTGATGTTCAAGACAACTTTTCCACTGACAAATATGTGACCTGCACCTGTAGTTATAAAACATCCTTTGTAACCTTGGAATTTAATTTTTATGATAGTACATTTAATGCTGCAGAAAACACAGAAAGAAATGGACGGCCATGCTCCGTTAAATTTTACTTGCTTCTCCAATATCAATATTTAGTTATGTTGAGTGCACTGACAAGACGATGATAATATAAATATATTACGCTTTGTTTTATACTAAGTTTTGAATCTTTATAGTGCTGTCCTACAGATCAGCAACCCTCCTTGTTCAAAGTGCCTACTTTTTAATACAGAGTGTTTTGATGAAGTTTTTTTGCCCTTGCAGGTGGACCTACATGTGAACCAAGATCTTCCTGCTCGACCATTTTGTGCTGGAGGGTTTGGCACCTTAGTTAGATATTTGACATTTTGATAAGTGGAAAGTTTGTGTGGTTGGTTTGTGGGTATATGTAGTTGGTTGTCTTTACCATTTTTATATAATGAAAACAGCCTCTGTCTTTTACTAACTATCCATTGTTGTTGTTTTTTTACAGATCAATGGTATGTATGATATTCGTAGATCTTAAGATACAGGTATTATTAATTTATGTACTTGACCATGCCAATTGTATTTGTGATTCACTAATTATTATTTTTCCATCTGTTGCAGGAATTAGGTAGTAACAATAAACAATATTAATGGAATTACTGACCCTTTCCAGTGCACAAACGGACATTTGATGTGTGCAGGTTGCTTCACGCACCTGCTGGCCGACGCTCGTCTACGGGATGAAACGGCCTCTTGCCCAAACTGCCGTACAGTAATCAGCAAGGAACTCTGTTCTCGAAACCTTGCTGTGGAAAAAGCAGTCAGTGAGCTACCAACTGAGTGCCAGTTTTGTTCTCGGGAACTTCCCAGGTCACAGTTAGAGCACCATGAAGCCGAGCTATGTGAAGAAAGGTGTATAGAATTTTTTTTCTATTTTGAGTACTAGCAATTCCAGTACAATTATGATAATGTACCTAACCAACCAGAAAGTTTGATAATTGTTACAGTTTGTTAAAGTGTTATTCCAAAACTGTTTCATTCATGTAGCTGGCTCATCCTCAGACATATTGAATTCTTTAAATTTCTTATAAACCCTTTGATCCTTAATATTATAAGTGAGTTTTAGAATCACATGCATGTTTCTCAGGCTAAAAAAATCTAATTGTTAGGTAAGTGTGAATGTATAACAATATTTATTTTGAACATAAAGACAGCTGATTAAGTTTTATTGTTTACAGAAAATATGTTTTTGTAGTATTAAGTATAATAATGGCCAATTGGCCATTAGTGACTTGAACCGATGTTAC
>NW_013674451.1:8630-11421 GCF_000517525.1 Limulus polyphemus | reverse complement strand
ATTTGATATTTTAAAAATTAGTATATATTGTTCTAAACACAAAAGATCTCAAAACATCGAAATAAGAAAAATACCGTAAATCAAAAAAAGGTTTACTGTTATTTAGTTTGGTTCAAAACCTACAATATCTTCATTGCTTTCACTGTAATTTATTTTTTTATTATTTAGGGAGCATTATAAATAGTTATGTTTTTAAAAGAAAAAAAACTACTATAATAAATAACACATTCAATTGAACTAAACTATGCATGTCTATTTAAATATATTTACACATGGCTTGTGTATATAGTATATATATACATATATATTATTCATACCTTCGGTGTATAGGATGCAAGCAGATTTTGACGTCAAATTTTGGGGTAAAAAGTGCATCTTATACCTTGAAAAATATGGTAATTTTTTTAAAAATTAGTTTAATAAAAGTTAAAATAAAAACTTTAAACCTTCAATATTAATTTTAAACTTAAAATCAGCATATCTATGGTCACTAGATTTATAATGGGTCGTTGTTCGACCATATTGTGATGAATGAAAAGAGCACCGTTAAGATAGTGTATATTTCTTAACTTACAAAATTGTTGTAGAGCAAAATCTTTAGTTGAAACTTTCAGCTTTCTATAGGTAAATCACAAACTTGTATTTAGTGAATTGTTCAGTCTATAGACCTCTGAATGATTGCAAACGTCTTATTTGCCGATGATACCATGGTAAACCTGGAAAACATTACTTGATTACAATTTACAGCTTTTACAATAAAGAATATTATTTTTTATAACAGGTAAATGTTTCAGTCACTGGTGTGATCATTTTCAAGTTCACAAGTTTTTAATGTTAAACTCGTGTACTTAAGAATGATTGTACAGTGATCAAAACATCAAACCTGTTCTAAAAAAATATTATTCCTTACTGTAAAAGCTGTAATTTGTAATCAAGTAATACTTAATCAGTAAGTAAACTCAAAATGAAACTATTAAGGTCAAAACCTTGTATTGTACATGCATTTTTATTTTTCCTTATTACATTTAACCTTTGAAAAAAATTCTTTAAATGGCTAATATTAGCTTTGCAAAGTACGAGTACAATTTGTAACTGCATATTTTTACGTCCGTAGGCTTACGTTATGCTGCTATAGCAGGATTGGGTGTAAATGGCGAGGACCATATCATGAACTTCAAAATCACGAAGAGCTTTGCCTTCATCCACATAAAACGGGTAAAGAAGTGATAGAGGCTCTTGCTGTAATTGATGAAAAGAATCTTCAGGAGAACGAGCTCTACTCCTGTGTGTTTGAGTTACTCTCTTATGAAAAAATTGCCTTTAATGGTGAGGTTTTACATCTTTCATACTTTTAAAAGCTTGTTATTACGACAGTGTTACAGTATAATAAAGGTTTATATGTGGATTTAAACAATTTTGTTTGATAATAATATGATATTGAAGTGAAAATTAATATTCAGTTTTTAACTTCAGCATATCAGCTCATAGAATGGCTCCGAGTTTTTTTTCGCAAAGTACAAACTTTTAGCTCATAGCTCCATCATCTATTGACCGATTTGAGATCTAATTACAGTTTTAGACTCAGGAGGTCAAATCCTTTTCATAGATTAAGTTACTCTAATCCTGCTTAAAAGAATTTCAAGTGCCATGGCTATGTAGGATTCCCTCTTGTTGGTAAAAACAAATGTTTACCAGTCTACAAAAACATATCCTTCAATTTCAGGTTAAAAAATAAAATTGAAAGCAGCATATTTACAGCAACAAAGTGGGTGAAGAGTAAAACACTTAAGATTTTGTTTCAGTAAAACAAAATGTAAAGTTAAACATACATAAAATTGATTACAAACAAACATGTGAAAAAAACATAACAGTTAAAAGAAACTAAAAATCAAGAATTTGGCTTTCACTCTTTGTCAGTTCCAGTATTCTATGACATGAAGATTTCATTGTTACATTTAAGTGTTTCTATCAAACTTTGCCGCAATGAAGAGCTACCAAGGTACAAACTCCAAGTGGTCGGATAGTTCGCAACTGAACATTTTGTTACCGTTCCTTTACATATGTTATTTAAGATCATAAAATAAAAATAGTTTGTCAGTATTAGTTCATTAGACAAACACTCCAGTTAGTAAAATATTAGTAAACATTTCTTCAATATTAGTTTATTAGAGAAACATTCCGTCAAAATAAAAAAGGCTCTTATATTATAAAAAATTTCAATTAACATTATAAAAAAAATTATTTAGGCTTTCCTCGAGTAGTTGTCGAGCCATAATGAGTTATTTATACGTAGTTGGAACAGGCAGAAAAATGACCTGGTAGCGAAATACTCTAGTAACGAAAAGATCGGTATTGAACTGTCCTAGAACCCCAATTCCATGTCAAAATAGATTGTTACATTTTTTGCAGATTTTAATCTAAAAATGTACTAAATTGAATTGAAACTTTTTAGATTTAGTATCTCATAAAGGCTTAAGTGTGATAGACTTGTATAGAGCTATTACTGAGAGTTAACCACAAAACAATGTTCCAGATACCATGTTGTACATGGAATTACCTCATTCTGATGACCATGATTATGAAGTGTTGGTCAACTGTGCAGTTTCCATTATATCAAGCTTTTACAAAGAATGTTGGTTAATATTAGCTAGACTGTTGTATACTTTCCATGTGGATATCAGCTTCAAAGATCATATTTAAATATCTGTATTGGGGAACTTGGCTAAATGAAATTACTCTGATTCTACTTTCTTCTGTTAATTTGAAAGTGTAGCTGGAATATTTTGAATTT
>NW_013674451.1:0-7805 GCF_000517525.1 Limulus polyphemus | reverse complement strand
AGATCTATAGACATATATATACACTGTAATATAGTTGCATAAGAGTAAATTAGTATATATTTTTTAATGTCTTTCAATAACTCAAAGTAAGTACCTTGTACTTATTAATCACTGTTAAACTCACGTTATGAACTTGAGTTACATATTATTTTTGTTTCAGACCTCCAGTTCAAGCCATACCGTACTGACGAATTTATTCACAAGCTCTATTACGAGACCTCTCGTTTCACAGCATTTGGTCACCAGTGGGTGGTGAAGGCTCTGGTGAATGACAGCCAAAGAGATCCCACCCAGTCTTGTGAACGAAGTCTAACCTATAACCTGGTTTTGAAGAGCAAAGTAACAAAGTAAGGTTTGAAACTAGAAAATGTCAGTCCCTACTTCACCTTTTCTTTACAGTATATTTAGTAGTTTCTTTCATTTCTTGTAAAATTTCCTAAATTCCTATACAGATTTTTGAAAAAGTAAACTGGAACTTTTTTCAATCACATACTCTTTACGAGTAAAGTACTTTTCTTTGTCCAAGAGATACAATACATGTACCAATTCTCCCTGTCTTTAAAATTGAATATTTTTACAGTATTGTGCTTACTGTTTGAAGGGCAAGTTGTGAAAAATTGTAAGAGCATGTTTGTATTTTTTAAAGTTTTTTCCATCAGTGAAATTAGTTTAGTGTTTGACTAATTTTTTACTTTTGTCTGTAGAGGTGTTGTGTGAAAAAACCTTTTTTTTTTTGTTTACCTTGGCAGTCCTCTAAAAATCCACTACACGATCCTCAAAGGTCCTTTTGGGGACATGAAGATAAACCCTCGTCTTTATCAGTACGAGTTCAGCGATGCAAGTGCTGAAAGTCCATACCGAACAATTTCCTTAGTGGATTCAGCAGAATGTAACAAACTTCTGGCTGCAAAGGCCATCAACTTTCGGCTAATTATGTTTCATATTTCCAAGTGAAAGTGTGGTTTCTTGTGACCAGTATATACATACCCCTAGGTGATTAATTCAGGGGCTTTTTCTACGGGTCTGCACAACATGCATGATCCGAGAAAGGATTTGAATCTAGCTCGATTACCTAGTTTTACTAAAAAATAAAGTGCTGTAAAGTATATATAGATCAATGTTATTGAATGATTTGTTGTTGTTTTTTTTTTTGCTTCACTCGTATGTCTTGTTTTTGTCATTCAATGTAATTTAAAATAAATCTCTAGGTATCTTTGTCACTTTAATCCACATTACACCATCATTAGTATCAAAAATTACCACTGTATTCTTTATCTTAAAATAGCAGTTTTGTTTCATTGTTCTAATACCAAAGCAGGATGAAAATATTTGTATGAGTGTATGGAATGTTATATACCTTATCTTACATATTTTTTAGGTGTCCTTGGTGTTAGAGAAGGAATCAAAAGTTTTGTATCCTTATTTGATGTGCAAAGAACTCAGTCTTCGATCTGTTTATATATATATCCATGTAATAGTGGATCATGGCATGAAAGTAAACAACAAATTAAATCAATATGTTATGTCTTGTTATAAATATGAGTACATTTTTCTAGGTTGCCTAGGCATTTGATGAATCAGTTGAAACAAAGGTAAGTGTTAAAAATTGTCAATAAAAAGTATTTTTAGAGTTAAAACCAGATTGATTTAAACAACTAATGTGTGTGTGTGTGTGTATATATATGTGTATGTGTACTTTAATTTGAAATTTAAGGACTATAAGCTCTACACTTATGAATTTCAGAAGTTAAGTGTGTGACAGGTAAGACTTGTCTAGGATTGTAAAAGTTTTAACAGGAGTTAGCGGGTCACAGGTAAGACTTGTTCAGGACTGTAAAAGTTTTAACTTCTGTTGTATGTTCACAGAACTAGGAAAAACCCCAAACAGTCACTAAAGTTCTGGTGTTAAATGCATAGAAACCTCACAAGAAGAAAAACAAACATACACTTTAGAATTAGTGATTACAAACACATTTGTAGTTATAACAATGAGTGTTGTAAGTGTTTGATGTCATTGTTTTCAACTTCTTTGTAATCCAAGTCTAGCCAAGTGTGTTCCGTGTTCATTTTATATATAGTTTGTTTTGTAGAAGAGCAGGTTATTCTTTCTGTATCCTGTTCTTTAGTGAAGCTGTTATGAAGTCAAGCAAATAGCTTCATCTTACTTAACCTACTTCAATATCACACACTTTAAATACTCGTAATTAAACATTTATTACAGAAGGAAAACATGCTTTAGAAACTAGTGTGAGAAATTTTTTTACACAAAATGTTAAATGAATGAAAAGGAACTTAATAAGGAATGAATAATTTCCATGTATGTCAATAAAAAATTTTTATTTAATATATTAAAGCAAAGGAAGAAAATAGTTTAATTTTTCGACATCAGTTTTGTCAACCATTGTATTGAAAACTGAATTTTTTTTTCATGTAAATATTTCTTAAATAAATTGAAAGCAGAGAATCTTGTGGTTTTCTTAGTGTATTTAGCAAAATTGTTAAATGTTTTTTATTGACAGTTGCTTGTGTTTATTTTTATAGCTAACCATCCTGTTAAAAAATATATTTAGTACTAGACAGTACTGTAATATGCATCGTACAATTTATTCAGAGCTTTCAGTTAATGTGGTGTAGTAAACGAATCTTAATTTTAAGCATGGTGAATACTTTTTGCTGGGGTTTAGATGTGCAGTGAAAGAACATCATTGACAAGTCCAAGATTTTCTGTATTGTAATAAAAATTACTTGTGCATAACAACTTCTCAAAGACAAAACTGAGGTTAATGGTTGATATTATCAACAAGACATATACTAGATTTAAATTTTAGACTGATGCTAATTCAAACTTTCAGGAATTATTATTGTAAGAGAAACTTTGAACTGTAAAAAAATATTAACCTCTATTCAAAGTAAGAAATGCCGCACCATGGTCCTGGTCACTTACATTGCACAATTGTTTGGTTTAATGAAGGGGAAATCGTATAATAAAACATTTTCACAAGAAATATGGTTAACTTTCTTTTCCATTGTTTATACATATATATAGTTTTTGGTGATATTTTTAGGACCCCTTTTGCTGCCTAATATACAATGATCCTTTTTTTTTTTGTAGTTACTGGCTATATTTATTTCGAAGCACATAAAGGAAAAAAAAAATTAATTTCCATTTTTAAAATACCTAAAAGCAGCTTTTTTTTTTCATTTTGAATAAAAAAGTTATAACATTTTTACTGTCTCTGGACCATACTGTCCTATAATTAGTGGTTCAATAAAATTTACTTAAATTATGCCCTGGCTCCACTGACATTTAATTACCAGTCTAGCTCATCAATTATTCATTTTAAAATCTTAAGAAAATTTTTTGAATTAAAAAAACATTACAAGGTAATTTTATCTTAGTTCTAAAGTGGGTTTCAGTTTTGTTTATCATTAAGTATAAGCTATTTAAATGAGATATTTTAATAGTATTTATAAGGAACCAACAATGGTACTTACAGTAATAAAGTAGAAAATAAAAAGTTAAGGACCTAACAATTTTTATTTTCTACTTTATTATTGTAAGTACCATTTATACAGTTAGGTCCTTAACTTTTTTTATTTTCTACTTTATTATTGTAAGTACCATTTATACACTTTTGTAATGTTTTATTGTCATGCAGTACAATCCATCTTAAATTTATAAAAAAACAACTGCAATAGTGCTGATAAAGTTCAATGCCTGTGACGTCTTGCTTTTGTGGCCTATGTGATTAAATACATTTGTATATCTATAGATGTTTTTAGTGTTATATCATTGTGGCCACGTATCTGTGTTATTTTTAAAGCATAGTAATATGTACTTATATCTGTAACTACATTCTTAAAGAGTTCTGTTCAACCTTTACAGATGTTTCTGTTATGACTCCTTAAAATAAGAAAGTATACTTATTGAACATTCTTGGTGTATTAAGATAACTTATTTTTCTTGGGAATTTTTAATTGATTCTTTCCACATACAAAAAAAAAGATTATAAGGACAAACCATTATCAATCCTAGCCATGAGGTTAAGATCAAATCTGTGATCACATAGTTAGTAAAATCTTTTGTTGTTGTACAGTTTTAGTAAAGCATAATTAGTGTTATTTAACAATATCATGTATTATAGCTAGCACAGCCATTCCTATATGCATCTGGTATTTAATGTAATTAGAAGCTCAAGTTAGAATGTGTACAGGGTACATAAAAAAAGTTTATAGCATCTTCACATTATCACAGGGGAAAATGAATTATTATACTGTACCTATCTAACACAGTAACGTACAGTATAAGATGGTTTGAGGGTCTGAATTTGTGATTTGATTTTGAACCTCTGTAGCATTGGTTATTTCTCAGGTGTAAAAGTTTGTTACTAGCACTTCTTGTATGTAGCTACTTCTGTGGGTTTATTATATCTGTGTAAACTGTGTAACAGAACATATTAAAAGTTTTAAGGATTTTCTTGCTACGAAACGTGTGACGACTGTGAAGTTAATTATTTAGCACATTCTCATACGTGCATGTGGAAATCGTACAACAGAGTTGCTATTACATGTTTTTTTCTCTTCCGGTGATGCTCTGTGGGACGGACTTCAAAAGAGTGTGTTATTCTAAGCACATCCACACTTTACAAGAGTCAAGTATGATTAAATGCTTGCTTCTCCTAGGCTCAGAATCAAACCTGGGACCTCTTACATGTGAGTTAAGTGATCTATCAATTAAGATAAAGGTCTAGTCCACTAGCAATTGGTAGTTGAGCACTAATTTAACAACTAATTTTTGCATCACCTGGGCTCGAGATTAAATCCTGGACCTTTCAGACACCGGGCAAGTGCTCTTCCAGATGTAACGGAAGGCCGTGTAGGCTAGTCATTTGGGGTTTGACTTTAATACCAGTTACAAATGAATATATAAAAAATCAGGTTACGTACTTGCTAGTAGAGTACACAAGTCACTAACTCGAGGACATTTATGGTTAGAATAAAGAACTGACGTGGAAACTGAGATAGCATACAACACTTTAATTCAAGTCTACAGTACCAAAACTAGACTGAAAAAACTTCTATATTAAATCCTTCATTCTGAACAAGCAACTTCTTCTCGATTAAACCCTCAATAATATTCATTACATGTGACAAAGCAAACAAATTATCAACCAGGGCATTACGTGACAAACATTTAGACATTGTCTAATTGTTGTATTCCGGTTAATTCTTCTGGTGAGTTCTCTCTTAACATCAAATTACACATTATCCTTTCCTCACTCCGCTGTTAGACGAGAGAGGGTGGCAATAACTACTTACATAAACGTTGTATCCTGCAAAATCTCAATAGATTGGAGGACTGCCATTCGTAGATTCTGGAGCCGTAGAATATTCATCAGAGAACTGATTTTTTATTCACATTTTTGTGTGTTAATATGATGATTCAACTAGCTAACTTTACGAGTAGATCTAATTGGCTTACTTCCACTGGTTATCGATTTAAAACCAGAACTAAAATGATAATTGGTCGAGAGCTGTTAAACAGCAGCTTATATGCATGTTATCTCTACACATCTTCTTAAGGTACATAAACTTGCATATATTACTCTCACTTGATATTTTCACGGTTAAAATTACAAAACATTATACTTTAATAATATCAATTAAAGAGGCTTTATATTAAAAAGAAAAAGTCATCTGTTTGGTACTCTTAATAAGTTCACTTAGACACAAATCAATCATCTGTCATTTCAGTCTAACCATCAGATGGTGAGGATGTGCTAATATTTCAATATAATTCTCAGGAATTAATGAATCACTTCAAGTTTTTTTTTTTATTGAGCAGTTTTGCTGACTATTTAAAAATGTACAGACATCCTCTCTCACAGTGTTGGCCAATAATGTGTATAATAATAACATATCTCAGTCTTCATTACAACCTTAATTAGAGTATGTTTATTCTATTGTTCCTTACTATAATGACAAAACACTTTAATATATTTACTCTAACTGGTAACTTATTAGCACATAATTTGCTGACATCACGAGAGGGCGTGCCATTAGTGCTTAGTTAGACTGGGAAAAGGCAACTAACCATAAAAATTTTATTACTGTTATATTTAAAAAAAGTCACATGAAAACCACAGCCAATATAAGGTCATGGTGGAACGGAATGTATCAGAACTACATTTTGTCAATGGTAGAATGATGCCACCAATAGTTGACCACTCTTGGGAAGGATATGTAACAGCACTTTCTGACAAACACATTCATACACTCAGATTATAAATGTGTTCAGATGTGGGACTTAGAATACATGAAACAGTGATATCTGTTTGACTTAATGACAGTAGTAAAAAAAAAAATGAAATGTAGATCAACTTGGGGAACAAGAACTATGTAGAAATAGACCTCCAAAAAGTTGTACTCCAGCTGTAGTAAGCAGAGTATGGAATTTTGTAACAGGCAAGAACCCACAAATACAACTGTAAGTAGCAAAAGCTTTACATGCATCTCAAGCAACAGCACACAACATAAGCAGGAGATATCTCCATCTGGAAAAGTGACACAAGTTACTTATATGACATATCAACTGGAGCTTTCTGTAACAGAATCTATGCTGCAGGGCTATTAACAAGATGTACAGTAAGCAAACAGAATATGAATGGACGTGCAACATAACTGTAAAGGCATGGTGAAGCTCCAAAATTTACTTTTAATTCGTTTTCTTGGTATTAAAACTAATGTTAAAATTTAGTAGATTTTAGTATTGTTACTTCAATTTTTTTGGCCCAATTCTGTCAGCTTTAGCTCTGTCCGATCCAAATCCTAGGAAAAACAACCTCCAAGTTTACGACTAAGCCTAATTCTGAGTTCAAGCATCTTCAATTCATACAATTACAAATTAAGCAGGTCTGATCAAATTCGAGCACATTGTAATATATAAACTGTTAGGTATTTTCTATAATTAAGTAAGATAAGTAACTATGATATAATGAAACAAATATTTAGCTTGACATAATTAAATGGTACGAGTTAAATAGGGTAATATTAAAATATAACAACAATAAATACTCTTTGCCTTCTCTGCTGTAAACTCACTTTACTTTATAACAGCTGACATATTGACTTATGGCGCCCTCTAAAACTAAAGATATTGGAAACGATTTGTTTGGTTGAATATATAGTGTATTGATTTTATCATTCGACCTATGAAAATCTATTCTATTTGATTTAATTTTTTTAAGGGGGGGAGAGAAAGAAAAATGGTCATAATTTTCGAAAAAAAAACATTAATGTACTTCAATAAAAGTTATGACACTTAACTAACCATGCTCTTTTTTTTTCTGAATTTCTTCGTGAATATTCATTTCTTTTGTAGTGCAGTACCAAGTTTTTAAATTTATTCATAAATATTAGGTCGTCAAGAAATTAATGACTTTTTTTTAGATGAAAAAAAAACCGAACAACTTATATATCAAAACATTTATTAAATGAAATAGTCTCCATTCTTATCGATGATGCTTTTCCATCTTACAATCCGGTTGTTAATGCCCTGATTAAGGGAATCGCTTGGCTTTGAAGCAACAACAACAACAAAACATGTTGATGTCCTCTTTAACACCTTCCACATTTGCATACGTTTTCCCATTAAGATAGTGTTGCAGAGAACGAAAAAGATGGTAATCTGACGGTGCCATATCTGGAGAATATGGTGGGTGAGGGAGAACTTTCCAACCCAACTCCATAATCTTGTGTTGCGTCAATTAACGAGTGAAAGGCGTTTCTGATGAAGGGCATGATTT
>NW_013674450.1:28232-30546 GCF_000517525.1 Limulus polyphemus | reverse complement strand
TGGCAGTAATATAAGTTTTAGGAAAATCAGTGAAATAAAATATTCGTCGACTTTTTGTGACTTTGGATATCGGAGCACTTTTTGTGTAAGTACCTGCAATGACAGTTCATTCCTGCAGTCACCTCTGCGTGCATTGTTGTAAGATGATACAATGCTTACAGGCAGTTGATAAAAGTAGTGTGACGAGTGTGCGACTGGTTACAAAACTTTGTGATAGAAAAGACGTGTGCGCATATTGTGTGTGCTTCTACATTATATTTGTGTGTTGTACATATGTGTTTATATATTTATATTTAAATCTGGAACACTGGTTCAATACACGGATTAAACCCGAACAGACGACTTTGGATATCAGAGGACTTTTTGTTTAAGTACCTGCAATGAGGTTTCCAAGAAAAGCGATTACGAGCGTGCTGCAGCGATCGTGTTTTAACTTGTATTGCGTGTTTAAACCGGTTTGAAGAGTGCCGTATATAAAAGGGAATGACTTCAGTGAATTATGTCGTATATTTTGCATATTTGAGTGTTGAAAGAGCTCACAAGAGGTAAGCATCTAATATTTTCAAACTTTGATATTTATTTAAGCCCTATATTTTAATCGCTATACACTCAAAAAAACGACTTAATTGAATTAACGAAGATTTTACTTAAATTAGTATTAAATTCTTAATACTATATTTGCCTATTAAGACTTAATATTTTTATTAAATATGATCTTAATTGTTTTTTATGAAGCTCTTCTAATTAACTTACATAATAAATTTTAAATACATTGGCAAATTATAAAAATTACTTAATCAAATAACTTATCGGGGAAAAAAAACTTTTAAACCAATTACGTAATAATGTAATTTAATGTCATAAACTATTTACATTTAGTTTGGCATGTTTACTTTTTTAAATTATTATTTTTCTAAAACTTTTTTGGTAGACTGTTCAATGTGTAAATAAACAACTGTTTTTCATTTTCAGACCCTGTTTTCTTCCCCCATCCTTGTGGCTACTAAGAAAAGAAAAGTAGATGCCGAGTGTCACCTTTTCAATGAAGAATGGAGAGAAAAGTACTTCTTTGTAGAAACAAACAACCAGAAAGCTAGTTACATGATATGCAACGAAAGTGTTGCCGTTTTGTAAGAGTACAATCTTCGGCATCACTATAAAAAAAACATCTGTCAACATATTCGAAGTTTTCTGGAAAGTTGCGTTCTGAGAAATTTGAGTTCATGAATCTTTGGAATCTCTTCACGAGAATGTTTGCTGAAAATGAATCTGTCACTCGTACAAGTTACAAAATAGTGCATAAGATGGCAGAGCGAGGAAAACCGTTTACTGACGGCAACTTCATCAAAGAGTGTATGATGGAAGCAGCAAATGACTTGTGTCCTGAGAAAGCCTATTTTTTGGAAGTATCAGCCTTTCAGCGGAGAACAGAAGAACTTGGAGAGAACATGGTGTTACAGATACGCGAGAAAGCTAGGAACTTCTTGTGGTATTCTCTGGTGCTGGATGAGTGTACTGATCTCTCGAGTACGTCACAACCTCTCGTGTTCATTCATTGTGTTAATTTGGACTTTCAGATCACAGAATTGTTGGCATCCGTTTGCCGCATGCACGGAACGACAACTGGAGAAGACATTTTCATGGAAGTGCAGAAAACTTTGCAAGGCTATAACTCTCAGTGGAATAAGCTTCGATGTGTTACAATTGATGGAGGAAAAAACATGGCTGGAGTGAAGAAGGGTCTGGTGAGGAAGATACGAACTAAGTTGGAATATCTTCAACTCCCGGGCGCTCTGTTTATACACTGCATTATACATCAGCAAGCACTCTGTGGGAAAGACTTGGATATTTCTTGCGTACTGAAACCAGTCGTTTCTGTGGTGAACTTCATTCGGGGTCATGCACTTAATCACCGTCAGTTTCTTGAAGAAATTGATTCTGAATTCTATGACTTGCCTTATCACACAGCAGTGAGGTAGCTCAGTTGTGGTAATGTCCTGTTTCGTTTTTATAAGCTCCGATGAGAAATAGATATTTTTTCTCACCGAAAAGGATAGAGCTGATACACTTCTGTCAGATTCTACCTGGCTGTCAAAGTTTTCATCACATCCCACATGAATGAATTGAACTTTAAACTTCAGGGAAAAGATAACCTTATCTGTGATCTCTACAGAATCATCAAAGGATTTCGGAGAAAGCTATCATTGTTTGAAACACAACTGAAAGGAAGATACTTCTCTCATTTTCTCAGTTACGAGAACTGCCTTTTGAGTGTAGACGTTAAGAGGCTTTTCACGTTTCCAAATTTTTTAAA
>NW_013674450.1:21033-27322 GCF_000517525.1 Limulus polyphemus | reverse complement strand
TATAATTTTTCATCATTAGCCATTTTTTTGGTGTGAAATATATTTGTTAATATTTATATAATTTTTCATCATTAGCCATTTTTTTGGTGTGAAATATATTTGTTAATATGTATATAATTTTTCATCATTAGCCATTTTTCTGGTGTGAAATATATTTGTTAATATTCATATAATTTTTTATCATTAGCCATTTTTTGTGTGAAATATATTTGTTAATATTTCTGCTACTACTATCACTACTGCCCTTGTCAACACCAAACCTTTGTTTGAGCGCTGCCACATCATATTTGATGGCTTGATAGGTGGATTTGCCTCAACAAGAGATGTCAGGTTGCAAGTCGAATATCTCGGAACCTTGCACGAGCTGGTAAATGAGGAAATAATGGTGACTGATGATGATGACATGCCGAAGAGTAGAAAAGTTCCAGTCACGGTCAATGGAGCTTTGGGCTATCTGCCGAAAATCTATTGGTTTGTTTGTAATTAAGCACAAAGCTACACAATGGACTATCTGTGTTCTGCCCACCACGGGTATCGAAACCAGGATTCTAGCATTGTAAGTACGCAGACATACCACTGTGCCACTGGGGGCAGCTTTATTGGACTCTGGTCTGAAAAACAGATGCAATGATGTTTGAAGAAGAAGAATAACGTAGTGGACCCGTCAGTTACACAACAAGAAGAATAACATAGTGGACCCGTCAGTTACACAACAAGAAGAATAACATAGTGGACCCGTCACTTACACAACAAGAAGGATAACGTAGTGGACCCGTCACTTACATAACAAGAAGGATAACGTAGTGGACCCGTCAGTTACACAACAAGAAGAATAACGTAGTGGACCCGTCAGTTACACAACAAGAAGGATAACGTAGTGGACCCGTCACTAACACAACAAGAAGAATCACGTAGTGGACCCGTCACTTACACAACAAGAAGGATAACGTAGTGGACCCGTCAGTTACACAACAAGAAGGATAACGTAGTGGATCCGTCAGTTACACAACAAGAAGGATAACGTAGTGGACCCGTCACTAACACAACAAGAAGAATCACGTAGTGGACCTGTCACTTACACAACAAGAAGGATAACGTTGTGGACCTGTCACTTACACAACAAGAAGGATAACGTAGTGGACCCGTCACTAACACAACAAGAAGGATCACGTAGTGGACCCGTCAGTTACACAACAAGAAGTATTGTCATTAACTATGGGGTTTCTGCTGACGATGTGGCCAGTCATAACTTGGTCAACCTTTGTCCGATTTGAAAAACTGTAAAATGTGATCGTCACATCTTATAGTATGGTACACTCTCTTTAAGTTTCACCCAAATTGGGTAAATCCCGAAATTTTTAGGTCCGATCCCTGCCACCGTTAGTTGAGGGAGAGATCTTGTGTTAAAAATGTGTAGACAACTATTACTCCTAACTCTTTAGCCATTTCCTTTGATGTCACAGTGTATTAAAATAATTAAAGATTAGTACTTGATTAACATATCACACGTTTCATAATAATTGGCGTATATCTAAGGTGTTTAAGTTTGAATAAATACATGGATATTATGAAGAAAATATGCGTGTGTTTAATAAAGTAAATAACAACAACAATGGAGCTGGGTTATAACACATATTAAATTTTATTACATCACACAAGCAACACAAAGTTTATTATAAGTTTTGTGTGATATACATTTGTTGTTTACATTGTATATTGATCGAAAGTTTGATTCATATGTGTATTACAATGATAAGGAAGTTTTTCAATGTACATGAAGTTATTGAAACTAACCGTGAATTATACAGTATTATTCTTCAAATTGAATAACAATAAAGACATGAAAACAATAGTAAAAACACAGACTCGCTTCTATGCAACAATGTAAAAATTACCAATGCTAAGGCAGGCCTATTTAATGCAACAATATGAAACTACTAATACTAATGCAACAATGAGAAACTACTAATACTAAGGCAGGCCTACTTAATGCAACAATGTGAAACTACTAATACTAATGCAACAATGAGAAACTACCAATACTAATGCAACAATGAGAAACTACTAATACTAAGGCAGGCCTATTTAATGCAACAATGTGAAACTACTGATACTAAGGCAGGCCTATTTAATGCAACAGTGCAAGCCTACCAGCACCACACTCAGCCTCTAATACAACAATATGAAATTACCAGTACCATTCAATGTATCAATGTCGTATAACAGTTGTACAAAACTAAGATTAAAACTATTTTGTTTCATGGTATGTTTTGATAAACTTCCCTGATGAGTATTGAATGTATCGTGTATTTTCACGGTTTAGATCGTTTAACTCTGCACAGTGGTTCATTGACATTTACACATTTTGACAAAAAGTGTTGGCGCTAGTGGAGTGGGGGGTGGTGGCAACATGAGATGCCGTTTGCTCCCCCAAGTTAATGTCGTCCATTATCCAATTTTAGATTATTCTGAGATTTGGCCCCATTATATGCTTCACCGGCTCCCCCCCAGTTAAGAAAATATGGAACCGGTATTGTGATAAGTTTTGTTTGTGTTAGAGCAACGCCACTTTGGGCTATCTGCTGTGTCTACCGCGGGGTATCGAACCCCGGATTTTAGCGCTATAGTCCGTAGACTTACCGCTGTCCCACTGTGATAAAATACTCTTAAAATGATAAACAATATATTGAATACTGGAAGATGTTGACGAATGAAACCATTACAGATGAAGAACCAGCACGAGATTAACAATTCCGAATAATGCTCTCCGGATTAATTAGTGTTGCTACGTTTGCAAAGCAGAAATAAAGGGTGCGTCTTGGCTCTACATCTCAAATGATAAGGGTATAGCCCGAAGACTATAGTTACTCTGTGGTGTCCCCCATCTTGGGGGAAATATTATAGAAGCTTCTTGAAAAAGATTTGCCATGTTTGGGTGATGGAGTGATAAAACTTTACTTAGTTCGTGACTATTGACACTAGATGGAGCTTGTGAGAAAATGACAACCACACTACATCTACCATATCCAGTGTCGAAAAGGCCTTTCGTCTAATACCAGGGCTCATCATAGCAAGTGGTCTAGGCACTATTTATATGAAAGCACTTGTAATTAGATTTAGTATATTATAGAAGATGCCTTATATTAGAACACTCAATCTATGACAAAAACAAAAACACAAACAAATAAGTTCCTTAGAACAGAGGACTATAGCCGTTCTTTAACAAGGCGTCAGAGGGCGTAGGGAGGCAGTAAAATACTCCTTTGAAGTAAAAAATTGGGTGTCAACCGTACTCTACACTTAGGGCTGCGGCGCGCGGTAAACTTTGAGGCGAATCGTTTAAGTTCTTTCTGCGCACTTCCGTAAATTGTTGATTGCTTTGGTGAACATGTTGGGCTGCTAATATTTAATTAAGATTATTTTACATAACGCATCACTAATTATTTATTTCATTAAAAACTTGTCAAACCGGAATTAATTATTATTATTATTAATTCACGCCATTATAGATACTCCCGCGTACTTTGAATAGCAAGTAAAACAGTATGCTCATTGTTGACTGTTAACAGAACGTTAGAAATTTATTAAGTGCTTTACAAACAAATTCTGATAATTTAGGCTACACAGTGTAACAATGCTTCCTAACCATATACAAAAACATTTCAATTGTTGTTGTAACAAATGGTTTATATAAATCGTGTTCCGACCACTACTGTGTTTCTCGTTTTCCACTCGGCGTGATGAGCTCTGGATTGAGCGAAACGCATCGTCGGCAATGAATATGGTGAACATATTCATTGGTTGGAATACTATTAAAATATATACTCTTTAAATCTTTGAAATTCCCTAAGGAACTAGATAAAGAATGCGGTGTTAAAAATATAAAAGGTGTAACAGTAGTATATAATTAACGTTAAAACACTTATTTTGGCGAAGAATGAAGTATTTTAGGCTTCACAACAATATCAGCGTTATACAGCTTAAAATTAAATGTAAACCGTGCTAGAAATTTAGGAAATAATAGGCCATAGCAGTTTTTAGTCTTTCTTTGATTCTCATGTTAAGACGTTTTCTTTTCTCACACATACACATATATGGTTTTTTAATACATTAATTAAGTTACAGACACAACAGTGACTTCTCATCGCTTTCCGACTGGTCAAGAAAAGTCACCACACCTCACACTTCTTTTGGGGGTTCATCGGGCTGCTGAGTGGACAGTGGTAGACCTCGCTGAATTCCTTTAAGTTGGACAACGTGCCCACGACTCTGCACATTAATAGGATATTGTTATTAAATCTCAGTGAAAATATTCCATGAATTAATTAAAATATATATACGTACAAGATTTGCGCGTTTCTAACTCTCACCAATATCCATTTTGCGTTCTTAGAACAAGCATAAAACGATCTGTTTGTTGTTAAGCACAAGCTACACAATAGATTATCTATGCCACCGCGGGTATTGAAGCCTGATTCTTAACGTTATAAGCCCTCAGATTTAATGTTGAGACACCTTGGGAGGCATATATAAAGGATGTCTAGTTAAATATTCTTGTAAAATCGCAGTTCATGCTTATACACAAACCGCTAGAATCGTGGTTTCGATACCCGTGGTGGGCAGAGCACAGACAGCCCTTTGTGTAGCTTTGTGCTTAACTTCAAAACAAACTATACACAAACCCTTTTTCAAGAGTTTGGGAAAAGTTGTGTTACGAAATCTGACAGCAGTATTGTTGTCTTTTTTGCTTTACATCATTCAACACCATAAGAAACAAATCTAATTGTTGAAAATGGTTTATTTCTCTGACATCTTGAAATTCTCACTATTATTAAGGTCTTAATAATAGTGAGAATTTTGCAATCTCTAATAATTCAGTAGTTTATGAGACTTTAGTGGAGTCCTAACCTTGATTTAAGTAACTCGTTTCAACTCTAAAACAAAAACAAAAAACACCGTTATTTCTACCATAAACCCCCGAATCCCCCAAAGTATGGGTAAAATGTTTAGCTCTCAATATGTTAGTTTGTCCCCAAACACTGTTGCCTGGAATATATTTTCACACCACGTACCTGAATCTTCCTGGACTGTGGGCGTCAACACGAACTGTGTGAACTGCTGCCTTAGGCCTACTTATTCCACACCAGATCTGGGCAAATTGAAGGAAGAACAGTTGGTAATGGTTCAAGTTAATCCCAGGAAGACTGGCTTCTGGGCCGTACTTTTCAGCCCATCGTTTATAAGCCTGAAAACAAACAAACTTCCGATAGGTGTCACACAAAAAAAGGTTATTGCAAAAATCGTTTTTTTTAAATCTAATCTAATCACAGTACCAGTCCTCGAGTTAACTAAGCTGGTAATAAAACTAAAATTTTCAGTTGAAATTTGTTGCCCAACGTAACTTACAAATAAAACGAAATATATTATAGGTCAAACCACTAAGGATTTAATATATATATTAATATATAATTGTGGATATAATATATAACTGTGGATACAACGTTTCGGGCAATGTCCTTCTTCAGGTATCACTAACTGAACAGTTAATCTGGAAACGTTGTATCCACAATTATATATATATTGAAATAAATATATATATTAACTCCTTTGTGGTTTGACTTATCACATACCCCTTTTTATCTTTTTTTACAACCACTAGGTGTAATTTCCTACACAGTTAATTACAAATAACTTAATTTAGCTGTTTTTCTAGCTGGAAACTTTGTAGAAACGACGATTAAAACAGCGAATAAACTTCAACTTGTTGTTGTAAAAATAAAAAGCGTTAATTTAGAAAGAGCACCTATAACCTGCTGTGATAAGTTAATTTTAGTATTTTTAAATAATAAATAGTTGAACTTTATTAAGAAGAATAGTTTGGTTACTTCCACTCTATACAAACTCCTGAAGGTTTTCAACTTACCCGAAATGCCTGTTTAACTCCTCCATTATCTGCTATGTTTTCACCTTGAGTGTTAATTCCATTTAGCTAGGCTACTGCCCTTGTCAACACCAAACCTTTATTTGAGCGCTGCTACTACTATCACTACTGCCCTTGTCAACACCAAACCTTTATTTGAGCGCTGCTACTACTATCACTACTGCCCTTGTCAACACCAAACGTTTATTTGAGCGCTGCTAGTACTATCACTACTGCCCTTGTCAACACCAAACCTTTATTTGAGCGGATAGTAGTAGCAGCGCTCAAATAAAGGTTTGGTGTTGACAAGGGCAGTAGTGATAGTAGTAGCAGCGCTCAAATAAAGGTTTGGTGTTGACAAGGGCAGTA
>NW_013674450.1:17664-20266 GCF_000517525.1 Limulus polyphemus | reverse complement strand
TATAAATATTAACAAATATATTTCACACAAAAAATGACTAATGATAAAAATTATATGAATATTAACAAATATATTTCACACAAAAAAATGGCTAATGATAAAAAATTATATAAATATTAACAAATATATTTCACACAAAAAATGACTAATGATAAAAATTATATGAATATTAACAAATATATTTCACACAAAAAAATGGCTAATGATAAAAAATTATATAAATATTAACAAATATATTTCACACAAAAAATGGCTAATGATAAAAAATATATAAATATTAACAAATATATTTCACACAAAAAAATGGCTAATGATAAAAAATTATATAAATATTAACATATATTTCACACAAAAAAATGGCTAATGATAAAAAATTATATAAATATTAACAAATATATTTCACACACAAAAAATGACTAATGATAAAAATTATATAAATATTAACAAATATATTTCACACACAAAAATGGCTAATGATAAAAAAATTACATAAATATTAACAAATATATTTCACACACAAAAAAATGGCTAATGATAAAAATTATATAAATATTAACAAATATATTTCACACAAAAAATGGCTAATGATAAAAAATTATTTAAATAGATCATGAAATGATTTTTGTGTGGTTAACTGAGCTAGGACTAGGATGGTAAAATCGATATGTTTTATAACAAGCTTATTTTTATTCTTACTGATCAAAAAACTGTGTCCATAGAAAATAAATTCAAATAAAAAACGAGCTTCAACTAATTTTAAGAAACTATATTTCAAAGAAGTATTTCTAACAAAAAAACAACATTTTACTCAGTTACTTTTATATATATGTTTACCACTGATAGTGATACAGAAGTTCCGTATGGGACAAGGACTGACATTTTAATTTTTTTTTAGTGCGGGCAAAATATTTAAAGCCCAAACTTCCTTTCTTTTAGACGCTTTTTTGAAATAAAAACTTGTGAGTTATTTTAAAAACAGGTAGAATGTAGTCTAACGTAAGAATTAAATTAACGTTAATTATAGCTTAGGTTAGACTAATGATAGAGAAGATAACAATATAACAAAAACAGCTTGGGTAATGAGCAGGTTTAAGTTATATTATCGAGAAGAGAAGACAGTTAGATTAATGATGGAGAAGACAATAACCCAGTAAACAGTTTAATTACACTTAGATAAATGATGGAGAAGACAATAACCCAGTAAACAGTTTGAGTAGAGTTAGATAAGTGATGGAGAAGACAATAACATAGTAAACAGTTTGAGTAGAGTTAGATTAGTGATGGAGAAGATAACAATATAACAAAAACAGCTTGGGTAATGAGCAGGTTTAAGTTATATTATCGAGAAGAGAGGATAGTTAGATTAATGATGAGAAGACAATAACCCAGTAAACAGTTTAATTACACTTAGATAAATGATGGAGAAGACAATAACCCAGTAAACAGTTTGAGTAGAGTTAGATAAGTGATAGAGAAGACAATAACCCAGTAGACAGTTTAAGTAGAGTTATATAAGTGATGGAGAAGACAATAACATAGTAAACAGTTTGAGTAGACTTAGATAAATGATGGACAAGACAATAACCCATTAACAGTTTAAGTAGAGTTATATAAGTGATGGAGAAGACAATAGCCCAGTAAACAGTTTAAGTAGAGTTATATAAGTGATGGAGAAGACAATAACCCAGTAAACAGTTTAATATTATGTCCACCGACCTTGCAAAGTTGGTTTTCAGTTTGTTTTACAATGTTTGTGTCATATAGAGTTATTGTTGAGTTTTAATGTTGATCTAATTAGTTAAGGTTCAATGACGTAACTAATTAATATATATATATATAAATACACAGATACACATAACCAAATATATATATATATATATATATATATATATATAAGAAATAGCTTCAAAACTATTATCATATTAATTACATTAGTTGTTTATAAACCAGCACTGTAAAACAATAATGAACTTAATATAAGTTAAGCCTTAAAATTGTCCATTGTAACCTTAACGGATATTACAATTATAATTCGAGAATGTATGAACACAAAGATGGCGATTCCACAAGAAGAATAAAAAGCCTAAAAACTACTGGCTGTGTAGATCACAGATTAATTCACCGTTAGTTCATGACTTTAAATACAACAGAACTTGCCGGAATACTTAGGTCCGGAACGACGTAGTTACTGTATTGTTGTACCACACACTCGGCTCTAGCTTGGAAACGATTAAGACTGTCGTTATGCCACCAGGATTGTAGATTTCCATTAGGATCGAACTGTCTACCTAAAAAGTTATCAACACTTTGTTTGTACGATAATCTAAGGTTCTACGTTTTGAAATAAAATAAAAGATTTAAGTAATGTAACTTGTAACAGTTTATTCAAGTTTTTTTGTCCACATATTCAAGAATCGATATTATTTTATTTTCATAACTTAAAAAATGTGGTACGATCATCTTCTGGTTGTCTTAGCTTAATGGCAAGAGATTCCAGCCTTCTTCCCAGAAACTGGAGTTAGGCACATCATCGCATTTGTTTATACAATAATATTAATAATACTATTGATGTTGTAGGTTTTAGTGTCACAGTTCGATGACG
>NW_013674450.1:13810-16664 GCF_000517525.1 Limulus polyphemus | reverse complement strand
GGGGGTGTTGGTTTAGAGTAGGGTTGTTTTGTTCAATTAAGATGGATATGAAGA
The DNA here is from genome assembly GCF_000517525.1 of Limulus polyphemus. Taxonomy (NCBI): domain Eukaryota; kingdom Metazoa; phylum Arthropoda; class Merostomata; order Xiphosura; family Limulidae; genus Limulus; species Limulus polyphemus. Next base: position 16,610 of record NW_013674450.1, on the reverse strand, counting down.
AAAACTTTAATATAAGTTTAACATAACAGTAAATGTACAACGTTTCGACAAGGTTTTGTCATCATCAGGTACAAGAAATCTACACTGACACGGACATATAACTTTATATATGTATGAAAACGTTCTCCTTCCCTGTAAAAACGACCATCTTACCCGAAAGTTTCTCAAGTTCAAGACTGCCAGTAACATACACTGTTTCTCTAAGTAATGTTAGAAAATACGAAATCTTGGAAATTAAAGATAAAGCCTGTCAAGTGAAAATTCAAAAGAAAATTTAAAGTTCGTACAATCGGGAATATATTAGACCAACACTAGATGGCGCTGCTGTTGAATATAATTACCCTGTAATAATAAAATCTACATCACAAGTAGTATTACCAACAATGGCTCCCAGTGGTACAGCGGTAAGTTTGCGGATTCATAGCACTAAAAACCGGGCTTCGATACCAGTGATGGGCGCAGCACAGATAGCCCATTGTGTAGCTTTGTGCTTAACTAAATACAAACAAACAAATTACCAACAACTGTACAAACAAATGCGATGTGCCTACCACCATTTTTTTTTCTCCCGCGTCATTCTCCATTCCCGGGAAAAGTTTCACCTTATAAAGCTATAATTTCTTGCTAAGAAAACCAGCTTTTAGGCATACCATTGCATTTGCAGTTGTGAAAATGTAAAGAAAAAAAACAAAGCATGAACATCAGTCGTTATTACCTTACTCAGTAATTCAGCTTTGGAGAAATAATTAAGTCTGCAGCAAACATGGGTTTCTTTTGGTCATTTAAAAACTATGGTTATATTTACTACCTTTCTCTCTTACATCTCAAGTCACGCCAAATCACACCCAATGATTTTTTTACAATCGTTACACGTTTTATTTTGAGAATTTGCACGCAAAGCTACATAAGGGTTAACTATACATAATAACTAACCTTAAATCTGAGCTGGTACACTAGAGGGAAGGCAGCTACTTAACAGCACTCAACGCCAACTCTTGTGTTATTCTTAGCTGGTAACTACTAAGCCTCGCCCGTTAAACAAAATGGTCACCTTAATTTCACTGCATTGCACATGGTATTTTATAATTAAAAAAATAACCCTAAATAAAAACGTTGTGGTTTCAGTTTTTACCTTTGTTGTCGAACCCGTGGGTAACTTCATGTCCAATTACCACTCCGATTCCCCCATAGTTAAGGAACCTTTGAAAAACAAAAACACTTTTAATACTCTACAATAATAGCTAAACAAGAACTTAAACCAAAACTACTCACGAACCTACTTGTAGTTTAAACTCTAACATACACCTAAGTAAAAAAACCGAAACCTAAACTGATTATATATATATTGTTACGACAACTCAGGTCACGTGACGCTTGTATCACGCCACTTTCTTCTCGAACCTTCATGAAATATCGGGAGACTACTAGATTGGGGTAGTCTTGTATATATTAGACCGGCCAAGAAGCAACGGAAGGTAATGAGTAAGAATATTGTTGAGCACGTGAGAAGTACGTTGTGAATTACAGCGTTTGTTATAGCGCGACTGTTGAAATTAAGTGTATCGCAAAGTTGTATTCAGAAAGAATAAACCAGTTTTATTTAAGAAAGGACTTGTATCGGTAAAATTCTTCGGGAAGAATTTTTACGGAAATTTAACAAACGAACGGAGACGTAACAATATATATTTTAAATACAAAATTTAAACCTAAATAATGAAACCGAAACCAAAACTCTTTACGAAACTTCCTGTTGTATATTTATAGTGTAAACACACAATTTAAACCTAAATAACTACATTATAAAGCTCTAAGACAAAATCCTCTGAGCAAAATCGGATCTTTACAGCACAAAACTGGAATTAAAACTCTTCACGAAATTTCCTGTCATATTTTTTTAGTTTAAAGATTTTTGTCGTTCTTCAAAATCGCACAAACATTGTAAAGCTGAAAGGGTTTATTATTCCAACGAATTTTTTTTAACGTTTCTTTCAAATAACCAAATAAAGGAGTTCATAGTTCTATTCCAATCTCCTGGGTGGTGTGGAAAATTCTTGACTGTTACTGATTGATAGATAGTTTCTGAGAGAACAAATTTCGTGGAAAAGTTTTTCATATTTGCATTACAGTTGTCATCGGATTCTGTGATGTTTTACGTTAAAAATAGGTTTGCTTGAACTATTGACAGAATTAAAAGGTCATTCACAATAAAAGAAAATGGGTAACAATTACACCATTATTCCAATGTTACTAACACTAACAGAAACACCATTATTCCAATGTTACTAACACTAACAGAAACACCATTATTCCAATGTTACTAACACTAACAGAAACACCATTATTCCAATGTTACTAACACTAACAGAAATACCATTATTCCAATGTTACTAACACTAACAGAAACACCATTATTCCAATGTTACTAACACTAACAGAAACACCATTATTCCAATGTTACTAACACTAACAGAAACACCATTATTCCAATGTTACTAACACTAACAGAAACACCATTATTCCAATGCTACTAACACTAACAAAAACATCTGTTTCTGTTAGTGTTAGTAACATTGGAATAATGGTGTTTCTGTTAGAGTTAGTAACATGTGAATAATGGTGTTTCTATTAGTGTTAGTAACATGTGAATAAAGGTATTTCTGTTTGTGTTAGTAGCATGTAATAAACCTTTATTAACATGTTACTAACACTAACAGAAACACCATTATTCCAATGTTACTAACACTAACAGAAACACCATTATTCCAATGTTACTAACACTAACAGAAACACCATTATTCAC
>NW_013674450.1:10910-12810 GCF_000517525.1 Limulus polyphemus | reverse complement strand
GCTAAAATTTCGTCGGAACGAAGTTACGGAAAGTTAATTAACAAACGGAGACGTTACTAACACTAACAGAAACACCATTATTCCAATGTTACTAACACTAACAGAAACACCATTATTCCAATGCTACTAACACTAACAGAAACACCATTATCCACATGTTACTAACTATAACAGAAACACCATTATTCCAATGTTACTAACACTAACAGAAACACCTTTATTCATATGCTACTAACACTAACAGAAACACCATTATTCCAATGTTACTAACACTAACAGAAACACCATTATTCCAATGTTACTAACTCTAACAGAAACACCTTTATTCATATGCTACTAACACTAACAGAAACACCTTTATTCATATGCTACTAACACAAACAGAAATACCTTTATTCACATGTTACTAACACTAATAGAAACACCTTTATTCACATGTTACTAACACTAACAGAAACGCCTTTATTCACATGTTACTAACACTAACAGAAACGCCTTTATTCACATGTTACTAACTATAACAGAAACACCTTTATTCTCACGTTATTAACACGAACAGAAACCTAGCAAAAATTAGTCTCAGTGCTAATGCAATAATTCTGCATATTTATATTATTTTCTGTATTAATGCTTGTCACAGGTTTAATAATAATTATCTTAATCATGGCATTTTGGATTTTCGTTAAAATAAAAAAGCATTAACTACTATTTTCATTTCATTGACAGAGATTAAATGTTAAGATCCGAAGGCAATAAATTTAAGCATGTCATTTTACCTTCCACGTAAAACTTGTGTAATTTTAATAACGTATTCTCTAAGATAATTAAAAACACTAATTGTATTTAACCCACTTCAAAATACGGAATTAAAACTGTAATTTGAATGATTATTACTATCGAAAAATAATATATTTTTTTAAAATTAATTCAAATTAAATGCTGTACAACAGATGTCGCTTTGTAACCTCACCTTGGGTAATTTTGGTGGTAAAGAGGGGGCTGCAATATTCCTGCTGGAAAACCTAATTAATAAAATATACATATTAAACAGAAAATCAACAGAGATTAATATTTATTTCTTAGTAGTTTCGTAAAACCATAAAACATAATAACTCGAATAACATTTATGTAAAAACAGATCTATATACAGATATAACCTAAACAATGAGAGACTTTAATTTCGGATATAATTAGTAAAGATGTATGCTGTGAGGGAGAGAAGTTTCTTGAAGTGATTCAATTAATGATATATAATATTGTAAGCTATATTTTTAATATTTTAATTTAGATGCTTGTTACACAATGATGATGACGTAACGATCTAGAACTTTTGTGTAGTAAGTTAAAAGACGAGAAAGCTATAAATGCTAGAGTGAGTGAACCACAATCAGTGAAGCGGCGAACTGATGAGTCAATTAATGAGTAAATCAGTTGAGTGCTAGTTTTTGTTATTGTTGTGAGTTAGACAGTAAAGCTTAGCGTGTCTGTGATTCAGTTAGTTCGTGAGTTAGTCAGCGTGTTTGTTATCAATTAGTTAGTAAGAACAGTTTACAAGTTTATAAGTTACGCGTACGTACTGTTAACATTGGAATAATGGTGTTTCTGTTATAGTTAGTAACATGTGAATAATGGTGTTTCTGTTAGAGTTAGTAACATTGGAATAATGGTGTTTCTGTTATAGTTAGTAACATGTGAATAAAGGTGTTTCTGTTAGTGTTAGTAACATGTGAATAATGGTGTTTCTGTTACAGTTAGTAGCATGTGGATAATGGTGTTTCTGTTAGTGTTAGTAGCATTGGAATAATGGTGTTTCTGTTACAGTTAGTAGCATGTGGATAATGGTGTTTCTGTTAGTGTTAGTAGCATTGGAATAATGGTGTTTCTGTTACAGTTAGTAGCA
>NW_013674450.1:4144-10032 GCF_000517525.1 Limulus polyphemus | reverse complement strand
TACAGGATAGTTCTAGAAACGTGGCGTGACACTAGTCATGTGACCTCGCTGACGCAACAGTACCATTAGTATCGGAATTTCTTTTGAAACTTTGTTTGTGAAGTCAGGCCTACAAGTGAATGTAGCCTGTATTGTATCACTGATGATAGAATATGTTACAACAATGTCTTAGAAGAAAACCAATACGGATTTACTAAAGGAGATCATGTCCTACTTAATCCGTTAATATCAAAAAAAATATTACCTGTAACATGGACTTGGAAAGGATGTGAACTTAATAGACTTGGATTCTCAAGAAGCTTTTGATAAGATGCCACACAGAAGATTAGCTAAGAAAATCATAATAGCGAAGGATGACGAACTAATTATTAATTGAACTGTAGGATGGCTGGATTAAAGAAGTCCAGTCAATCTGGACCCTTGTTACTCACAGTGTGCCTTAGTGACCATTTGATTTTCTTGTTTACATTAATGATATTGATAGGGACATAATTAATACAGTAGTAAAGTCTGCTGATGACATTAAATTGTTGGGTATTTTTAGCTGTATTTAGCGAGGATGTTGAGCTATTAAAGAATGACTTGGATCGATTGTTAAGTCGGAAATTGAAGATTAACTTTAATTATAGTAAATATGTTTGTTTGTGAATTTCGCGGAAAGCTACACGAGTGCTATCCATCCCTAATTTAGCAGTGAAAGGCTAGTCATCATCACCAACTGCAAACTCTTGGGCTACTCTTTTACCAACGAATATTGAAAGGGCTAGCATGTTTGGTGGGATAAGGATTCGAACCCGCGACCCCCAGGTTTCGAGTCAAGCGCCCTAACCACCTGGGCATGCCGGGCTATTATAGTAAATGAAATCTAACGCACTTGGGATATCATAATTTTGATCACACGTTTAATGTAGATGGGAATTCACTTAATAGCGTGACTGAAGAAAACGATCTTGGCATAACACTCGTGCCATCGAAGCAGTACTAATTTAGTAGTAGTGCTAATCGAATTTTAGGATTTATTTCAAAACATGTTGATTACAAGTCAAAAGAGGGAATAATATCTTTATAGAAATTACTAGTTAGGCCTCAGTTGGAATACTGTGTTCAATTTAGAACTCCTTATAGACATCACTAGTTAGGTCTCAGTTTGAATATTGTGTTCAATTTAGATTCCCTTATAGACATCACTAGTTAGATCTCAGTTGGAATATTGTGTTCAATTTAGATCCCTTTATAGACATCACTAGTTAGATCTCAGTTGGAATATTGTGTTCAATTTAGATTCCCTTATAGACATCACTAGTTAGATCTCAGTTGGAATATTGTGTTCAATTTAGATCCCTTTATAGACATCACTAGTTAGGCCTCAATTGGAATATTGTGTTCAATTTAGATCCCCTTATAGACATCACTAGTTAGGCCTCAATTGGAATATTGTGTTCAGTTTAGATCCTCTTATAGACATCACTATTTAGGCCTCAGTTAGAATATTGTGTTCAATTTAGACCCCTTTATAGACATCACTAGTTAGGCCTCAGTTGGAATATTGTGTTCAATTTAGATCCCCTTATAGACATCACTAGTTAGGCCTCAATTGGAATATTGTGTTCAGTTTAGATCCTCTTATAGACATCACTATTTAGGCCTCAGTTAGAATATTGTGTTCAATTTAGACCCCTTTATAGACATCACTAGTTATTCCTCAATTGGAATATTGTGTTCAATTTAGATCCCCTTATAGACATCACTAGTTAGGCCTAAATTGGAATATTGTGTTCAGTTTAGACCCCTTTATAGACACCACTAGTTAAGTCTCAGTTGGAATATTGTGTTCAATTTAGATCTCTCTATTGAAGACAGGATATTGACTGATTGGATATAATTCTGCGGATGGAAGGATTTATTTAATGAAGATAGGTGAAAACCTCTTGATCTATTTTATATTGAGAAAATAAGAGTAAAAGGTAATGATATTAAAGTTTACAAGATTTTCGAAGAATTGATAGAATAAAGACTTCTGATTTTATTATTATTTATAATCTGAAGGTAATTGGACGAGAGAACACAAGTTTAAGATTTGGAACAAACAAGCTAGGTGTAGTTACGACAGTTTTATTTTTCTAACAGGGTGATTCGCTTATGGAATGGGTTACTGTTAGCAGTGGAGGCCAGTGCATTACAACCGTTTAAGAGGGGAATAGATGACTTGAAAAATAAAGGGTGAATTTAATTTTTAGAGTTTCTTAGGGGTGGGTATACACGAACAACCTTGAAGGATTAAGTGGTCCCTTGTTGTCGGTAATGTTACAAAATAAATAGACAAACTTCGGTGCCTTTTATATTTACGCCCTCTGCATTTTAAGAATTAGTGGTTAAGTGTTGCATTAAATTTCTTGATGAAATAATATGCTTACCACTTTCTTTCATTTCTGCTGTTCATGCTAGTGAGAAGGTGATTGTAAATCGTTCACTAATCAACAAAAACTTTCGCATTTTTAAATGAATATTTTATTCAAGTGCAAAACTTTGGTGAAATGCGAAAAGTTTTTTTTTTTTACTTTGTAACAAACCTGTTTTTCATTGAATTATATAATAAATGTTGAAAAAATTATTTGATAAATTACCCTTTTTCAAAACTGACCTAATGGTTACATTGAAAATCTGTTGGCCTCATTTAACGTTATTATTTAATAATTTTTAATATTTTTCTTTTTCACCCCGGTGGGACAGCCGTAAGTCTTCGGATTTACAAAGCTAAAATCAGGGGTTCGATTCTTCTCGGTGGACAAAACAAATAGCTCGATGTGGTTTTGCCATAAGAAAACACACACGCATTTTGTTTTTGTTAAAAGGTGCCTGGTTGGTGTTATTTATTTATGAACTGTAGGGGAATTAAACTTTGAAAAAATATTAATAATGAAAGCTGTGAAGGCAACAGATAAATGTTAGGCCTAACGCGAGTAAAGTTTGCTTGTAAAATATAAAAATTGTGCAACTATAAAAACACTATTTTTCATATATTATTTTTATGTAATTGTCAGATACTTACTAATCAAATTCTTGGATCTTGTATAAAAAGCGTTGACGACAGCCGGTGAAGTTACCCACCTTAAAATGATGATAAAAATATAATAATAATAATAATAACATGATAAAATAAATCTAAACGTTTTTATGACATAGATTTAGCTAATGTGAAATTATTTACCTTTCTAAAAGCTTTAATATAAATATTAACAATAAACTTTCACGAAACATTTTGCAGACGAAAATATATAAAAAATAAAGTTGAAAAGCTTATTTCAGTAGACGTAAACTTCGACGCCATCTTAACTAATAGACACATTATACTAGCCCTCGTTTCAAACAGTAGACGGAAAATTATTAACACATTGGGAACATCTTAATTTCGTAATGGATATAATCCAGTTTTGTGGTAAAGCACGTAATGTTGTGCACACTTTCAGTTTTGGACACAGTTACTAAATTTTGATATGAAATGACTCGTACATATTACTTTTTCACTCCCATTTTATTTTATTTAATATTATAAAGAGCGGACTCTACAGATATAATCAGTATCGCTGTTTTAACCACTCGCACCACTATACAGTAGTGTGTTGTCTGTTAGTCAGTCGGTCAGTAAACACTAAAATGACGTCACATAAGGAACGCATAACATTTCTATTTATACAGTCGTGACGTCAGTAAAACGTACACATGCCGTGAATCACGAGAAGTATTATGCACTCTGTAGGCTACAATACAACATGACATATGAACTTAAAAAGCAAGAAATAAAAATATTTATTACTGTAAATTTTGGTTTTATTTACTCTTGAAACAGAACACTTTAGGGGACCCTGCGGAATTACATCAAATTTATAAGTTAAGGTTTTTTTTAATGTGAAAACTCAAATGTTGTACTAAACCTAAACACGCCTTGTGGCATGTATACAACACAGTCTATTTTCGAATATAATGAGCAAACAAACAACCCTACTAGCTAGTTACAAAGTTGCCTAAAACTGGAGAGTGTTCACATCATTATACGTATTACTTTGTTGTTATTAGTTAGAATCAGTGAATGTTTGCAGTGCTTCAAGTGTTTCTTGTTTTCTTTGTTCATTTGTTTAGGAATTTCGCGCAAAGCTATCCGAGAGCTATGTGTCCAAATCATTCCTATCTTTGAAGTGATAGACAGCTAGTCAACACTACCCACAGTAAACTTTTCAACGAATAGTGGGATTGGCCGCTACATTATAACGTCCGAAAGCTATATGTGCAAATCATACCTAATTTTGAAGTGATAGACAGCTAGTCAACACTACCCACAGTCAACTTTTCAACGAATAGTGGGATTGGCCGCTACATTATAACGTCCGAAAGCTATATGTGCAAATCATACCTAATTTTGAAGTGATAGACAGCTAGTCAACACTACCCACAGTCAACTTTTCAACGAATAGTGGGATTGGCCGCTACATTATAACGTCCCTATGGCTGAAAGGACGAGCATGTTCAGTAATGGGATTCGAACCAGTGATCCGCAGATTGCGAGTCAAGTGCCCTAACCATCAGGACATATTTTATGGATTGCGTATACACTATACTACTACCATTACGAGGAAAACTTGTTTGGGGATAGGCTAGAGAAGCAAATCACCCCCATTAGAATGTAGTCATGTTCACAGCAAGGGGACGTTTCTTTGGTGCACCTGAACGAAAATATTTGTTTGTCACTAATAAAAGGAACAATCTATAAGAAATGTAAATGTAAAATAAAATAGAAGAGGCAACTATGCACCCCTCCCCCAGTACCTTATTCAATAAGATTCTTAGAATACAGTATAATTATGACCTTATGATAAATAGGACAGCCAGCTTCTTCGTAAATAAATATCTTCACAACGACAAAGGCTGTAGAGACATTGTTGGGGCAAATACGACTTATTCTTCGACATGGCATGTGCAATTTCATGTTAATAACAACCTCATGTAACAGGTAAAAGTCCACAAGTAAATAGGTCAGTGACAAAAGTAGTCCACATGTTCTGGACAACAGTATGCTATATAATCAAGATGGATCCCCGCCTGGAAAAGCAACATAAGTCATGTGTACACAAGCTGTTTCTTTGACATCTCTAGGTCCAGAACTCTCTATTAAATACGTTGCAATTATTTTTTTTTTTACCTATGACGCCTGTAAAATAAAAAAAAAAAGGCACAAAACTCAATATGTCAGTTTGTGCAAAGACTCCCCTAAATCTAAAGACTTTAGATGAATATCAGACCAAAAATCTTAATTCTTAAAAATCTTAAATATTTTAACTTTTTACTCCTGTACAATTGCAAAAAAAAAAAAGACACGAATCCGTAATATGTTTGCTTCAGTTTGTGTGTGTTGTCGCAAAGCTGGGTTGTACAAAGAATGACGTAGTGATGATGTATGAAGCTTAGAAATGTCTAAGTTGGACGTGACGTCTTGAATTTTCTTGAAACTTCGAGAAAACCAATACTCTAAAATATAAAATACTAGTTAGTGAATTAGTCAGACAGTGAGTTAGTTAGTAAGTAAGCGAGTTGGTTAGTCAGTTAGTATTTCAATTCAGTGCTGTGTGTAAAAGGACGTGGCTGTTACGCTTTACTTGTGAGTTAGGCTTATTATTTGGTTATCACTATTCGATGAAATCGTGTAACTTGTTAAACTTTCATTTGAAGAAATAAAACTTTTCCATTTCATTAAGTTAACTATAACTTTAAAAGGATATAAAAGTATATAACATTAAGAAATACAAGATGTGAGAGACGATTGAATTATGAATAAGAACTTCTGAATGAAAGTTTGTTTGTTTGTTTGTTTTGAATTTCCCACAAAGCTACACGAG
>NW_013674450.1:0-3225 GCF_000517525.1 Limulus polyphemus | reverse complement strand
CCGTCACATTATAACGCCCCCATGGCTGAAAGAGCGAGCATATTTGGTGTGAGAGGGATTCGAACCCGCGACCCTCAGATCGCGAGTCGAGCGTCCTAACCACCTGGCCATGCCGGGCCCCGAATGAAAATAAACAGTGTATAATGATATGCCAAACACACTATATCTTCTATATTAAGTACCGACGAGGCCTTTCACATAATACCAGGATTTGTCAGGCCGACTGGTAAATAACTATCATACACATAACTTATAATTGTAAAAGCCTTTTATAATATAAATAACTTCGATAATATAAATAATTTGATCACGTGATTACCGATTACGGTTGACAGGCGATCGTAATTTCAACTGCTCCTGCAAAGCGTAGTGCTTGAGATTTTCAAGACCATTCTCGAAATATTTGTCCGGGTGCAATACTATCTAATGGACAATATAATAAAAAAATAAATAAAGATTAATATTTAGTTAGGGTGCATATTAATATGCATATATTATAAGAACTTGTGAGTAAACGTAAAGGGGAATGTAATATATATCAACCATAATATATCTGCTATATCCAGGGTCGATGAGGCCTTTCGTCTTAATACCAAGACTCCTCAGACCAGCTGGAATACTGCATACATAGTAATGGTCGAGACGCTACTTATATCATCAATGGCTTAAAAAATAACTGTTTCGGTGTGAAATGGCTTAAAAAATAACTGTTTCGGTGTGAAATGGCTTTAAAAAATAACTGTTTCGGTGTGAAATGGCTTAAAAAAGTAACTGTTTCGGTGTGAAATGGCTTTAAAAAATAACTGTTTCGGTGTGAAATGGCTTAAAAATAACTGTTTCAGTGTGAAATGGCTTAAAAAATAACTGTTTCGGTGTGAAATTGCTTAAAAAAATAACTGTTTCGGTGTGAAATGGCTTAAAAAATAACTGTTACAGTGTGAAATGGCTTAAAAAAATAACTGTTTCGGTGTGAAATGGCTTAAAAAATAACTGTTTCGGTGTGAAATAGATTCAATTGGTGAACGGTAATCTTTATAAACTTTATTCAAGCCATTCTATGCTGGTTTATTTTAATGAAAATGTGAACATTAAAATCGAAAATAACTGATATATTGTTGCTAAAATTATAATAAATAATTAATTAAAAACAACGTTTTATATTTATACAATAAAAACTTTTATTGAAGCCGTACGGCTTCCACTTTAAAATCTCTACAGGTACATGTTTCGACGTGATCTACGTCATCTTCAGGAGTAACTTACAAGACTGTTTTATACTTGTTGCCCACAGGAAGGGGGAAAGGGGGGAGGGTGGTCATTTGACCCCCCCCCTCCCCGATTTTCAAAAAGAAAAAAATTACTTGATATGTAAAATTCTTCTTCTACGTTATTGGAAAATCATAAACTATGATAAGTACCTGATGATGACAAAACCTTGTCGAAACGTTGTACATTTGCTGTTATATTAAAGTTTTTCTTCATTACCCATTCAAGCCGTCTCCAGCCATTATAAGCTATTTGTATTTCATATTTACTTGACCCTCTCTAATTTTTTTTTTCCTGCGGGCGCCCTTGTGTTGAGTTCAAGCACAACTCACCCCTTCGTACTCTTTGTCCAGTTCAGTACTGTTGGTGATGAATTCTGGGTAGCCAATTTTCTGTGTCATCAGTTTAGCCTAAAACATAACAAATACAACTGCGATGTTTGAATTTAATAAAACTGTAACAGCAAATATTTCAAATTAATACATCTGAGAGTAAACCTATTTTTACAAAGCTGGATTAAGCTCTTTGGGATGGGGATCGAACCTCTATAGATATATAGAATTATAGATAGTATTCGCATGTTGAACATTCTAAATTAGACGAACAAAAAAAGCACAAAATGTTTATCCCTATGCATCAGATATTTCTTTAAAATAACAACTTTGTATTTAATGTCTATCTATAAACAGGAACTTGAAACTGATCTATTCACGAAAGGGTCAGAAAACGAAAATTATGAATTACGAACAGCAGTCATAGTCATTGTCTACTAGGAAAATTTTTGTCGACTCTTTGGGGTGGAGGGGCGTTTACTTTTTTGTTGTTGGGGAGGGCAAACTACAGCTTGGTTAGATTGCTGATTAATAAGGCCATGCTTATTTAAAAAAAACAAACAACTAATTTCTCTAGAGAACAGCAAATAATCAATGATACTTCAGTACTTAATTTAGAAAATGGTCAAAATGCGTGGATACTTGTTTTATTTTTATATTTAGTTTTGAAAAAATATCTGCCAAATACGTGAGCCTCAGAACAAATTCCTCGTTGCGCAAATATTTCGCAAAATCGCTTTTACCTTCCAGAAATATAGCAACTTCGTCGCGGAGTTCTGTAAGTCTTATAGATATCTATAATCAAAAGTTAAAATTCTGCAATCAACTGATAAAACCGGTACTATAGCTAAAGTACTGTATGAACAGGTGAAAATTGATTTCCTTTTTACGATGACGAATGATTAAATTGAGAGCATGATCAACCTTGATTCGTTAAGCTCGTCAAAACAACATACTGCTTGATACAACAACAGCCTGGCAATGAAAGCCCGAGTCTTGAACTATCTCGACAGACAGCGTTTAATCGAAGCTAATGCGCAATTCTAGTATAACATTCCGCTTGCGACCCACCAGTGGGTCGCGACCCATAGTTTGGGAAACGCTGGATTAGAAGAAAGGCAACCAGTTAACAGCACCCACTGCCAACTCATGAGCTACTATTGTCTCACCGAATAGTGGTATTCGGCAAAGCCTACACAAAGGGCTAACTGCGTGTAGACACATCGAATTTTGAACTGATAGATTAGAAGAAAGGCAACCAGTTAACAGCACCTACCGCCAACTCATGAGCTACTATTGTCTCACCGAATAGTGGGATTTGACGATCACTCTTACAATGCGCTTTTCGAACCCTTGGATTTAAAGTCGGAGAACACCAAGAGTTAGGCCACGCTTAGCACAAATCTATTTGAACATTTGTATGGTACAATTACTGCTGAAATATGAGAACAAATTTACTAAATTTGCAATGAGAACCGATAGAATTCCTCTGAGAGCCCGTGCTAAGATTCTATCAAACAGTACTTTTGTTTTTTTAATTTCGCGCAAAGCTACACGAGGGCTATCTGCGCTAGCCGTCCCTAATTTAGCAGTGTAAGACTAGAGGGAAGGCAGCTAGTCATCACCA
>NW_013674449.1:26524-28619 GCF_000517525.1 Limulus polyphemus | reverse complement strand
AGATAACATATTTTGGGTTCTTATCACAATGAACTATGGAATTAGACAAATCCATCCTGACATCACAGCCAGGGGTTCTTATCACAATGAACTATGGAATTAGACAAATCCATCCTGACATCACAGCCAATTGTTTTTAAATGATAGAGGAATATAGTTACCATTATCAGATATTTTGAGATAACATATTTTGGGTTCTTATCACAATGAACTATGGAATTAGACAAATCCATCCTGACATCACAGCCAATTGTTTTTAAATGATAGAGGAATATAGTTACCATTATCAGATATTTTGAGATAACAACGTATAGTGAATCGTGGGATTATATAACAAGCCATTTGTAAATGCTATAAGTAATCATAATTACTTGAACCACCAGGATCGACTCCTTGCTGACTTACTGTACCAATATGCTGACTGGATTGTCTCTTATCACGAACATGACTCACTGCTTCAGAACAATCCGGAGGAAGACTTGACAGAGGAGGAGCGACAGTCAGCTTGGCAGGAGTATGAAGCGGAACGTGAAGGTTTGAAAAACACTAACTGTTCAAAACAAACACATCTTACTAACCTTAATCTAATAAAAACCAGTCCAGAAAAGTTTATCATTAGAATGATGAGGTAATTAGCATTAAATAATGATTTAATTTCAAATATTGATTTGCAAGTCACATAAGCTACGAGTCAATTATAAAAATATTCAATACAGTTTAAAAATGATGACCAGATTTATGACACTAATAAATAAACTGTAAACCTGTATTTATTTTATAGTCGCAAAGATCTAATTTTTGTGTCAATTCAAAGCATATGTTGAACAAAATATATTAGAGTAATATGTCAAATATATGACAAGTTATAACTTATTCATTTATGCATATATATGCATTAACAAAGGAACAGTGTCTTAGTATGTCAACATCCCCTAGTGGCTCAGTGGCAAGTCTGAAGGTTTATAATGCACTGAAACTGGGTTTCATATCAACTCACTCTGGGTCAGCATGCTATCATACACTCGCAACAACTCGGTTCTTACCTCCTCATTTTAATCCATTTTCTTCAGGTACCGGAGTTGGTATGTCTCAAAGATTTCCACAGCAGCAGTTCCGAAGCAACCCTTCTCAGAATACAAATGCCGAGTTTCAGGAGGTTTCCCAGAAGATAAATGAGATGATTCAATCCATTAAATCTAAGGTGGTTACCGCTTTGATGAAATGTTTTATTATACTTTATGTTAGCATGAATTAAGTGAGCAAAGTTATTTTTTTACTTAAACTTCACAATAAGTCTCTTGCCTGTTTTTGGAAGTGGACATTTTAAGTTGAATCATTCTTCAAATGTTATTACCCCAAAGCTAAAGTTGTATAAAGTAGATGCTATTGGTCCATTTTCTAAATAAGGGTCTGATTTCATAGTTGATTAAACACACTAAGTCTGGAATATAAAGCTCCTTTGTTTCTAGTGCCAGTAAATAAATGAAGTAATGAGCTTGGTTTAGGGAATGAAGTTAATTAGGATCAAAGAATATGTTTAAAAGTTCATTATTGTCTTTGTTGACCGAAGATGTCAGTTGGGTTATCTAACTGAAGAAACATTATAAATAAGATAATTTCAATGCTACATTGGTCGGTGTATCTTTTCAGACCTATCTATGTATCTTCCTTTGATCGGAAGTTAATATTAGTAAATACACAAGGAAATTATGTGTAAAAGATTTTTGTAGAATTAAAGTTTTAGCATACATAAGCAACTTTAGTGTTTAGTTCCTTTATTGTATCAATATTAAACTGTTTAGCATGTATCAGTAACATTAACATGTTGTTTGTATCAATATTAAACTGTTTAGCATGTATCAGTAACATTAACATGTTGTTTGTAGAGGTTTTGTATCAATATTAAACTGTTTAGCATGTATCAGTAACATTAACATGTTGCAACATGTTAATGTTACTGATACATGTTAAACAGTTTAATATTGATACAAACAACATGTTAATGTTACTGATACATGCTAAACAGTTTAATATTGATACAAATTTTGTATCAATATTAAACTGTTTAGCATGTATCAGTAACATTAACATGTTG
>NW_013674449.1:21747-25849 GCF_000517525.1 Limulus polyphemus | reverse complement strand
GCAGGTGTTATTTTTTAGGTGTTTCATTATTGGAAGAAGGGGGATAAGCAGCAGGTGTTATTTTTTAGGTGTTTCATTATTGGAAGAAGGGGGTGATAAGCAGCAGGTGTTATTTTTAGGTGTTTTATTATTGGAAGAAGGGGAGATAAGCAGCAGGTGTTATTTTTAGGTGTTTTATTATTGGAAGAAGGGGTGATAAGCAGCAGGTGTTATTTTTAGGTGTTTCATTATTGGAAGAAGGGGATAAGCAGCAGGTGTTATTTTTAGGTGTTTCATTATTGGAAGAAGGGGTGATAAGCAGCAGGTGTTATTTTTTAGGTGTTTTATTATTGGAAGAAGGGGGTGAGATTAACTTAGAAGATTAGTTTGTATATATATATTAATTCTAAATTTGAAGACTGTAATTTTTATCATTTTATGAAACTGTAAACTGAAATATGTGGGAAATGTTATTACGTTTTCACTATTTTGTAGGGTAAACAAAATCAATGTTTTTATCATTATCAGCTGCTTCCTGTTAGTGTTAATCTAAGCATCTAGAAACCTGCTTCTTTACTAGTATGTTTAATTCAGGCAGTGTTTGAATAAATCACAGACGTGTGTGTGTATAAACTATGTTTTTGTGAAGAAAGAAGATAATGAAATGTATACAAAAATTTTGCTTTAAAGTAGCGTCATTTAACAACTGGTGTTAAAATATTGAAACAAGTTGTGTGAGATTTAAAAGAGGTTACAATGAACAAGATACAACATTATTCTGATTTTATTGATAATTTATAAGGTAAATTAAATGAATTGTTTTATCATAAGATTGGTAACCAAAAAGGTGAAGAATTTTGTTAATAATGTAATAGCAAGAAGTGATGTAAGTTCAACAAGACAAGTGGAATATTTAAGCTTACTGACAGTTGTGTCTATTTTAGTACATCGCAAACAAACAACTAATCCCTCCAGGCTTAACAGATGCCATCAATCGAATCAGCAGAAGAATTCAATCCTTTGCTATGTATGAACGTTACTGGCAGGTACGATAAGCCTCTGTTTTTTTTAATTGTACGAGTGATTTGGTTTTAATGCAAATTGTGAAGATTGTAAACTTATTATAATTTTGTAGGAAAAATCTTGTACCTGCAGAGTTTGAAAAACTTGACAAAATACTTTGTATGATAATTATTAAGGACACAACAAGACTATGTACAGCTGTGAAGTGTGAGTTTAAAGACTGTACATTATAATGTTTACATGTAAACTTGTATGTTATTCAACTATTTAGTGTCAGTTTAAAGACTGTACATTACCATGTTTACAGGTAAACTTGTATGTTATTCAACTGTTTAGTATCAGTTTAAAGACTGTACATTACCATGTTTACATGTAAACTTGTATGTTATTCAACTGTTTAGTATCAGTTTAAAGATGAAACGTTATAATGTTTACATGTAAACTTGTATGTTATTCAACTGTCTTAGTATCAGTTTAAAGATGAAACGTTATAATGTTTAATTGTAAACTTGTATGTTATTCAACTGTTTAGTATCAGTTTAAAGATGAAACGTTATAATGTTTAATTGTAACCTTGTATGTTATTCAACTGTTTAGTATCAGTTTAAAGATGAAACGTTATAATGTTTACATGTAACCTTGTATGTTATTCAACTATTTAGTGTCAGTTTGAAGACAGTACATTACCATGTTTACATGTAAACTTGTATGTTATTCAACTGTTTAATATCAGTTTAAAGATGCAACATTACCATGTTTACAAGTAAACTTGTATGTTATTCAACTATTTAGTGTCAGTTTAAAGATGAAACGTTATAATGTTTACATGTAAACTTGTATGTTATTCAACTGTTTAATATCAGTTTAAAGATGCAACATTACCATGTTTACAAGTAAACTTGTATGTTATTCAACTATTTAGTGTCAGTTTAAAGACTGTACATTACCATGTTTACATGTAAACGTGTAGGTTATTCAACTGTTTAATATCAGTTTAAAGATGCAACATTACCATGTTTACATGTAAACTTTTATGTTATTCA
Source organism: Limulus polyphemus (assembly GCF_000517525.1). NCBI lineage: Eukaryota > Metazoa > Arthropoda > Merostomata > Xiphosura > Limulidae > Limulus > Limulus polyphemus. The sequence continues at coordinate 23,804 of NW_013674449.1, read as the reverse complement.
ACTATTTAGTGTCAGTTTAAAGACTGTACATTACCATGTTTACAGGTAAACTTGTATGTTATTCAACTGTTTAGTATCAGTTTAAAGATGCAACATTACCATGTTTACAAGTAAACTTGTATGTTATTCAACTATTTAGTGTCAGTTTAAAGACTGTACATTACCATGTTTACAGGTAAACTTGTATGTTATTCAACTATTTAGTGTCAGTTTAAAGATGAAACGTTATAATGTTTACATGTAAACTTGTATGTTATTCAACTGTTTAATATCAGTTTAAAGATGAAACGTTATAATGTTTACATGTAAACGTGTAGGTTATTCAACTGTTTAGTGTAATGAGTACTGAGAAATTTTTTGTTGAGAAGATCTTAACACTTTTTGTTTCAGAGTCAACAAGACCAACCTCAACAGGCCCATTCTAACCAATTCAGAAATCCTTCTGCTGCTACCCATCAAAATCGTGCATTTATCCACCAGCAACAGCAGGCATACGTTCGGATTCAAAACCCAAACATTAGAAATCAACAACCCACATCTAACAGAAACATTCCAACATTTGTTCATAATCCAGGGGTCCAGTGGAGATTCACTCAGGTGGGTAGAGCCCGTGTACCGCAGGCAGTGTTTCCAAGTGGTGTTACCATCACGCCAGTACCATCAGATGGTAAAGGAGAGAAAAACGGTGAGGACAGGGGTCCACAGCCCATCATCACAGAAGTTGATGACACAGAAAACCTCTTTTACCAGTCTTCACAGAATTATGTACCACGAAAAACACCAACATCTGTCACAATTGAGGAAGTCCTGTAAAACTGAGTTCTTAGCAACTTAAGCACTTTTACCCGGGACCATTTGACATGCCTGAAAATAATTCCTCATCAAGATATGGCTGCAGATTCGGGCATGTCTACTAGGAGAAGTTATTTCTGTGTGTGTGTGCAGATAGTCGTGCTAAACTCAATGAGTATTTGACAGTTGTTTCAGTGTATGAAGAAACTAAGTGCTGTTCATTACTTGGACCATCGTGGTAAGAAGAAGGAGGGACTAGTTAAAAGGAAGAGACGAGCTTGATAGAATAGTTAAAGTCAGTTACAGAATTGGTAATTGCAGGTTTACCAGGTAAAAAAAATCACGCACTGTTGCACAAAGACTTAGGGATCTGAAGCATCAGTTTCTTCCAGATTGCTGTCGAAATACTATCTGCTAAGAAAAACTGAGTTGGCTATCAAACTATCTAATTTACTGTGTATTCTACTGAGCTGTTTGTGAAATTTAGCTATCTTTGTATGCTGTGAATATTCCTCGTAAACTGATTGAATCGGTTTCTTAGCATTTAAACCTGAGTTAAAATGAATTTACAGAAAGTTTTGTGTCTACAAATTTTATTCCAGCTCTACTACAAACAGTTTTCCAAACCTGAAACTACCCCCAGCAGTTCTGTGTATTAATAATCAAGTAAGCTGAATCTATTTTTATATACATCTCACCTTAAAAACATAATACAAAGTTTATTGTATTCTGTATCCAACTAATTTTATGCAAGAATTTTGAAGTCATGTAAAACCTTTTCATGTTGTTATTTTATCAATACTTTTTTGGTAGAAAATTAATGTCAGTTTTGATTAAATGTTTGTTATTAAAACTAAACATTCAATGGGATGTTTTTATATAATAATGAAAAACAAGTTTTGGAGTTCTGCTTAAGTTATTTCTTCAGTAGGTAAACCTTCTGTTCCCCCAAAAAGAAAAGTATGAATAAATTTTCAGTTAAATGTACTGCTTCTTTGATTTATAAAGTTCTCATGAAGCAGTTGTACTGGAACCTTGTACAAAGTTGTTTTACTGTGGTCAATAAATGTGAAATCTCACAAACTAGTTGTACCATCTTTAATCTACAGTACATCTTACAAACTTGTGAACAGCATGAAACAGTGTCTTTAAGAAGGTATTACGTTTATAACTGAAATATTTTTTATGTACTGTGGGAAAATCTTGATTAGAGAGTTGAATATTTAAACAGGTTTCATTAGTGGCTTCAAAATCAATTGTCTGGC
>NW_013674449.1:15017-20841 GCF_000517525.1 Limulus polyphemus | reverse complement strand
TTTTACTGGATTAGTACAACAGTAAAACTGTCACTGTTACCACCAAAGATACCTGGAGTAGTACAACAAACAGTCTGACTGATAATGCAACATACAAAAACTAAAAATAAAGTATTTAATAGGTGAAAAATTTAAGACTTCATTGATTTAACTATCTTGTATAGTAAAACAGAGTAGACTTTTCTTCTGTTCAGTTAATTTTAATTTCAAAGTTAACAGCAGAACAAACTCACCATTTGTGTTAAGGTGACAATTTACCGATTTTAAGTTAGCAACATGGAAAAATAGGTTTTTACAGTGATATTAAAATGAACAAAGATCCACATGTTATCATACACAAATAGCATTAACCACAAGGTACTACCTACTTGTACATGTTATCATACACAAATAGTGTTAACCACAAGGTACTACCTACTTGTACATGTTACCATACACAAATAGTGTTAATCACAAGGTACTACCTACTTGTACATGTTATCATACACAAATAGCGTTAACCACAAGATACTACCTACTTGTACGTTATCATACACAAATAGCGTTAACCACAAGATACTACCTACTTGTACATGTTAGCATACACAAATAGCATTAACCACAAGGTACTACCTACTTGTACGTGTTATCATACACAAATAGCGTTAACCACAAGATACTACCTACTTGTACATGTTATCATACACAAATAGTGTTAACCACAAGGTACTACCTACTTGTACATGTGATCTGTTATCATACACAAATAGTGTTAACCACAAGGTACTACCTACTTGTACATGTTATTATACACAAATAGTGTTAACCACAAGGTACTACCTACTTGTACATGTGATCTGTTATCATACACAAAGTGTTAACTACAAGGTACAACCTACCTGTTTGTGTTATTATATAGAAATAGTGTTAACTACAATGTACAACCTACCTTTATGTGTTATCACATAGATATAGTGTTAACTACAAGGTACAACCTACCTTTGTGTGTTATCATACAGAAATAGTGTTAACTACAAGGTATAACCTACCTTTGTGTTATCATACAGAAATAGTGTTAACTACAAGGTACAACCTACCTTTATGTGTTATCACATAGATATAGTGTTAACTACAAGGTATAACCTACCTTTGTGTTATCATACAGAAATAGTGTTAACTACAAGGTACAATCTACCTTTATGTGTTATCATATAAAAATAGTTTTAACCAGAAAGTGTTTCTTACCTGTATGAGTTATCTGGTGCCGGGTTCTGCTATCTTTACTTTTAAAACCTTTTCCACAAACCTCGCACACAAAAGGCTTTCCTCCCAGGTGAACTTTTTGATGGTTCTTAAACAGAAGAAAGTTTCTTTTCAATGTAACTAAAACCACTTTCTTAGTAGCTAAAAGATACCTAGTTTCGGATGTCGGTGGTCTGTCTGTATGTGGCACAACCTTTCAACAAAATGTTTTTTATGAAACACTGGAACATTTAACTAGTTCACACCTTCACACCATGTAACGACTGTGACATCTGCATGAAACCCTTCTGTGCAATTAAAATTTTTCCAAGATATGGTACCCTGAAATGGGAAACTTTCTTCATAGTTACCCCATAAAATTGATTTTTTTCTTCCATAATGATACTTTTAAGTAAAATAATACCGTTGTAGTATTAATAAAACCATTATATAATGTAAATAGAAATCAACTTGTGGACAACTTGTCAAGCTCATACAAAACAAACGATGATTCCCTTGACTAAACTTCTGTTTTCTAGTTAAGTTTTTCTTGACCTGATATATAAAACTATTAAAATGTAAGCAACTCGTTAATATTATACTTAGAAAAATAAACATTTATGTACAGCATTGAACATGCTTTGTTTGAAAAAATAATTTCTGGCATATTTGTCATTAAAATTAAAAAGTTTTTCTGTCGCAGTACTTGCTTCAATATGGTCTTAGGCCTAGTCCTGATTTCATTCAAATTATCAAGGATTCAGCTGGCTGAAGACATACTTTAGGTGAGAGTTAGTAACCTGCTGTAGATCCTGAGAAATACACATTAGCATCTTGAAGGTATGGCGACGTGTGAGTATGCCATATGGATTGGAAAGGACGTCCGATATCGACTTTTGCACCTGACTTATCTTACTGAACAGTTCAGGATCTATAGGGGCAGTAAGAAGCTTACATAAGGATGAAAAGTTAGAAAGCCAGTTGTAATAATCTTGACTTTTGAAGTCCGGATAAGATACGTAGTCTATCTGGGTAGGGAGAGAAAGAGATTTTCAGAATCACAGTTGAGCATCCTAGTGGTTGTGATGTCAACAGCATGACCTGGAAGGCTGTGTTCTTTCTCCCAGGGGTTAAAATTGTCGGGTTTAGTAGTGGAAATAGTTCTTAACTGTGAATAATAACCCCCTCTGTTCACCATCTGTGGCAAGATTTCATTCACGTATCTCTGTGCAGGAGTTTGGCACTTATACGAGTTGTTGCTGGAACAAAAACTTACAAGTGAAACTTTCTCCGAAGATACAGTAGATTCTCTGAGACTGCTTACCAGAGAACTACCCCCAAAGTCTGAGCTCAGACTCTGTGTAATGGTATTTATGGGTGGATCTCCTGATAATACATAATCTGTAGTCTGACCACCTGAAGTGGTGCTTGTGGGAAGTTCTTTGAAATCTCCTAGTACAGAACAACTCCCAAAGTTTGTCCTCTGATTATTTGTAGTAGTTTTTGAGGGTGATTTTCCAAAACTGTCTGTTGAGGAACAGGAAACCAAGTCTATACTTTGACTAGTTGAAGGTGTTTCTTTTCTGCCGTCCGATATTGAACAACTTGCAGGCTGACTACCCAAAGAAGCAGAATGCTCTATGATTTTGCTCATATTGCCTTCACCAATGGTGCTTGTACTGTTCTCGTTCCCAGGTATAAAATCCTTGTTTTGACTTGCTACACTAATGGAGTTAAAGAGGTCTAGGGTGGGGTGGACTAAATCGCTTCCTTCACGATTAAATTGCAATAGATCTCTGGTCTGGCCTACTGAGATTGAAGGTGAAACTACATCTGTAGCTTGTTTGTCCATTGGAATAGCGTGCATCAGGTTTCTAGTTTGTGATGTAACTGAAGGATACACAAGTTCAGAGGCTTGATTTCTCACTGGAATGGAGTACACCAGATTTTCATTTTGGCTTCCCGTAACTGAAGACGAAACCAGATCTGTCACATTGTTCTCCATGGGAACAGTATGTACCAGATTTTCATTTTGGCTTCCCGTAACCGAAGACGAAACCAAATCTGTTACATTGTTCTCTACAGGAACAGTATGTACCAGGTTTTCAGTCTGGCTTACTGAAATTGGAGATGAAACCAAACCTATTACATTGTTCTCCACAGGAACAGTACGTACCAGGTTTTCAGTCTGGCTTACTGAAATTGGAGATGAAACCATACCTATTACATTGTTCTCCACAGGAACAGTACGTACCAGGTTTTCAGTCTGGTTAAGTGTAACTGTAGGAGAAACCAGACCTGTAACTCGATTTTCTTCTGCAACAGGGTTCACCAGGTTTTTAGATTGACTGATAAGATTTTCTAAGCATGTTTCTTTGCTTGGTAACATTGTAATCTGATCCTCACTTGGTTTATTTTTCCTTAATCTGCCACCAGGTCTTTTAGGACGTTGTCTTGTTCTTTTCTTCTGGCTGGACGTCATGCCAGTGTCACCACAGCTGTGTTTTTTATTAATATGACCAGTCAAATGCTCAGCTCGTTTAAAAGCCTCTCCACATATCTGGCAGAGATGTGAACGTCTACCCACGTGTCCACGCTGGTGACGTCGACAACTAGAACGATCGGCAAAATCAGCCCCACACACTTGACAAACGTACGGCCTTTTGTTGGTGTGAATTAATTTGTGCCTGTTCAAATCCGATAGATGAGCAAATGACTTTTTACAAATTTCACAAGAGTGGGGGCGTTCTCCAGAGTGAATAAGCATGTGAGATCGTAAATATGCAGACTGGGTGAACAGATTGTTGCATACCAAACACTTATAAGCTTTTTCTGAGCTATGGGTCAGTGAGTGACGCCACAGGGCACTACTTTGACGAAACCCCCGCTTGCACACCTCACAGTTATATAGAAACTTGTTCTCGTGAATAGCTTGGTGTTCTCTGAGAGCATGAGCACTGGAACAACTCCGGTCACACAGATCGCATGGATAAGGCTTGGACCCTGGGAAGCAAAACCCAAGTTTAGCTCAACGTAACATTAAAAGAATTGCCGAGGTTGGCGATGCTGTAGTACAAGCTAAAACAAGTGCTCGTTGGTGCAACCCTGCACGTTATGTCACCAGGTGTCTGGATTTGACAATCAAACTGTTCATAGACTGTTAGGGTAACATTTTCTTACAAGTTGCATTATTTTTGTGTTGAGTTCTCAGCAAGACTGAAGTCAATGACCTACCAATGTCTCGTGGACTGAAGAAGTACAAGTTGCATTATTTTTGTGTTGAGTTCTCAGCAAGACTGAAGTCAATGACCTACCAATGTCTCGTGGACTGAAGAAGTATGCTTCACCCTTTCTAGGAATGTCAACATGCACAACTACATTATCTGGCCAAAAATTTCCTACACATCTTCACGATGCTACAGTGGTATCCTCTTCATGTAACTGAAAGAGCCTACCTGTTGAACATGTCTCTCAAACATCACATTCATGATGCACTGAACTTCTGTGGTTACTGTAGTTTTGAGTATGGTGATTTCTTTATACAAGTATGTACAGCATCTGCTGTAGAAGTTTAACTTAAAGTTGCACAGGGGTGTCATGTTTCTACCATGGGTGTCATGTTTCTACCAAAAGACACTACTAGAGCATCCACAATCCGTGTGTTAATGGACATTACAGTAACAACATATAGCCACTTCCTGAACAATTGTATTTTTGAATCTGGAGTTGTCCGAGGCTCCCTGTGGTATATGCAACTTCAGGTATCCCAACGACTAGAAATTAGCTGGTGTTAGTTCCAGTAAATGAGTTGGCCATTCATAAGGAAAAAAGATTCTGTCCTAAATGTGTTCCGACAAGATGCATTTCACTTAGTCAGCGATACGCGGAGAGGCACCATCCCGGATGAAACTGTAATGTCCGTGACATTTTGTAGCTGCAGCGTGGGAACATTTTAGGGTACTATGCAGGTTTTCAGAGTTTCAGCTGTGAAACCGCAACAAACTACCACTGTAGCATCGTGAAGATGTGTAGGAAATATTTGGCCAGATAATGTAGTTGTGCATGTTGACATTCCTAGAAAGGTTCAGCTGTGAAACCGCAACAAACTACCACTGTAGCATCGTGAAGATGTGTAGGAAATTTTTGGCCAGATAATGTAGTTGTGCATGTTGACATTCCTAGAAAGGTTCAGCTGTGAAACCGCAACAAACTGAACTTGGAGAGCGATGACATTTTGTATTATGCAGTAGAACCTCGACATTAAGGGCACCCTTCCAACTGCGTCGAAATGCCCTCTATAGCAAGATGCCCTTAATGTCAAAAATGAGCCACACAAAGCTGGATTCCATATTGACCTTACTAAGTTTCTGAATTTTAAGGCCCCATTTTGTTTGGTGTATTGTTTGTAAGCAGTGTTTTTGTGTATACTGTAAAAACGTTAAATAAATGGAACAAAGAAATATGTTTTTTAAATTTATTTCTATTCCATAGGTATGAAAATAGATGTAAAAACGTTACCACACATTAGTACATCACACACATTAGGTCATTAACACAAATACGTATACTCTTATTCTTTACGTCATTGGTTATGTGTTTACTT
>NW_013674449.1:9986-14058 GCF_000517525.1 Limulus polyphemus | reverse complement strand
TTTACTGATGACCACCAATAATTACAACAGGGGGGAAAAAAATCAAAATTTAGGGTTAGGAGCTTTTTTTGTTCAGTTAATTATTCTCTCCAAAATAACTATTCAGTAAAACTTTCATCAAAATAAAATAAAATTTACAATAACACAAAATATTTCCAAACTTTTTTTTGCCCTTGTAAAAACCTGAGAGATTTAAAAATGATTGACTTCACTATTATAATACAGATGTCTATAGTGTATGTGAAGGGAAAGTATTAAATTTAACTACAGCCAATCAACAACCTACACAAATTCTACTCTCATCACTGTTACTTACTCTTAAAACTGAAAATCATGGAACTTTTTTCCTTTTAATGTTTACTATACTTGAGTCTTTAAAGTAGGATAACTTTACGATGAAAAGGTTAAGGGTCGATGTAAATTTGTGTGTTTGTCTTAATGAAATATCAATAGCAGTAAAAACTAAAATATTTCCAGTAGGCCGTATTAACCCCTGTAAAGGCTACAATAAAAATCCTCAGTTATCAAACAAATATGACACTAGGGAATGGGTACATAAATCATTCATACCCTAAGCACCAGTCATTTGTGGTTACATGAATTCTACGGACGACCACACTTGTATTACATGAATTCTACCGAGAACCACACTTGTAGTACATGAATTCTACGGAGAACCACACTTGTATTACATGAATTCTACGGAGAACCACACTTGTATTACATGAATTCTACGGAGAACCACACTTGTATTACATGAATTCTACGGAGAACCACACTTGTATTACATGAATTCTACCGAGAACCACACTTGTATTACATGAATTCTACGGAGAACCACACTTGTAATTGTAAAATTAATAAGTTGTTTTAAACAAAATATTACCATAAGATATTTTTTACTGGAGAACTTTTCTTTGCACAGGCGACAGACAAATTTCCCCCTGGTGGTAACTGCTCGATGTTTGTTCTGCAGAGCAGGTTTAGTGATACCTTGATCACCTTCATTTCTGGATGGTTCGTTTCTAACTGTTCCTTCCTCCATTGACATTTTTCTGTTTACTTCCGAGTATAAAAAGTTATACAAGTTATAATTGAGAATAAATTTCTATTGTCAAAAAAACAAAATACGAATTTAAGGGCATAAACACGTTTATTGAATGTTTCAGAATAACAATGATTTCATCAACAATAATCTCCAGAAATATGAACAACAAAAAAATCAAAGTAGAACATAGGGAAGAAGCTTCAGTTTCAAGATTGGTACGATTAAAAATTCTGAAGTTTGATGTACTGATTGAATGTCCTGCACGTTCATTATGCTGACGTACAGTGGATTATTGGTTCTTCTACCTATTTTTACCGTATGGTTTTAGTTTCACTAATATACAAGGCCACAGAGTCTCCGCACATCTACAAATAAATAAGTCACGACAATGAGTAATCAGAAGGTGGACTTTATTGTAGAAAAACTTGTCTAATCTAAGGGCAGTTTAAAAATAACCTTTTGGTCAACTTGAGGATGTTATTGGTTAATTATTCTAATGTTTCTTGATAATAAAGCTTCATTTTCCAACACTTGAAAAAACCTCACACTCACTTTCATCTAACAAGACTGTGAACCCGTCTAAAATATTTATCAAAGTACCCCTACTTACACTTGTTGGAAATAAAGCATTATTATCGCGAAAAAACGTAAAGCTGATCGGTACACCCACCAGTGTCGCACTTTCGCTTTCTCTTAGTTCGGGAACCACAGCTTTGTTTGGGAGAATACAATTCATCATCATCATCATCTTCGTTACTTTCCAAGAGGTCGTAGTTGCTGAAAACATAACAGGCTGCTGACACATTTATTCATCAATTAATCTGTAAAAGTACACCAAAAACGTTGTTGCAAAAGATTCAAACTTCTTGTAACACAAGAGCACCATACTTTTAATATTATAGCTGTTACATTTAAATGTGTTGTTTATATGACGAGGTATTAACGGTATGTTTGTTTAGAATTAGCAGTACTGTTGAAAATACTGTAATAAGTTTTGTACCATCCAGAATACCATTTGTTAAACATGCTGGTTTGATATTATTTTTGGTTTGATTAAGAACCGCATCTGAAGTTTTAGAGAAATAGTGTGTGGTAAAAAATATCAACATTTACGTTTAATTTGTATTTAAATATCTCCAGGGAAGTGTCCTAATGGACTTCAGAATTTTATAACAGCTGAAAGCAAGAAGCTACAAAGTCTAGTCTCATCCCTAGTTTTGTGTCATTTGTTACCGTGTCAGACATACCCACACAACTTTTTACTGCAAATATATTTTATGTAAACACAGGTTGAAATATGGTATTAAAGGTTCCCTCGTTTTCAGACCGATACACACTACTTTGTCAAGAGTTAGAAGGTATAAAAGAAATCATATCTGTACAGATTTCACCTCTCAACTTTGAGTTAAGGTTATCTGTTCCATAAATAAGAAAATATCTCTTTCTTCAACTTTAATATTCTATCATACTGTATCTAACCGGTAACAAAAGTGTCATAGTCAGTTTATTAGTAATACCTAAAAAGAATAAATCTCTCCAGTATAAATTCAGTGGGTTCTCTCTGTCTACAAGTATTCTCCTCCCATCTTACTGAACAAACACAGAGAAGCACCGAGTCTTACACATACAAATATCCATCACAATGGAGTAAACCTATGAAACAATCCATAAAATACAATGGGACAAAGTACAGCGAGATACTTTATACCAAACCTGAAACATACTCATCAACAGAAACTGAAGTGGGAAAATTAGCAGAGTTCTTTATGAGGACCACACTCCAATCATCCTGGAAATCTTATCAAAACAAAACACGTCCAGAGAGGTTCCTTACAATGCTCAAAACACTACTTTAAACAGAAAGAAGTTAAAACTAATGTATTAGTACTCTGTCTTGTTACTATAAATAACTTTATAACTTGGAAAGATTTCAACAGTAATCCTCCACTGAAATGGCCCGTTTAAATCAGATAAACCTACTCATACTCAGTACTGCTGCACCTGTCTCGTAGTGAAGTTTTCTCTGTTTTTACTTTACTAATCTTATGTTAACATAAGCCTTATAAAACATGTTTTGTAATGTTACTTTTTTTTATATCAATAAAAACAAAGTTAAAACAACCTGTGGGAGGCAATGGTAGAAATATTAGGGTATTTTTTTTTATAAATAACCAATGTTGTTTTACTTTATAAATCAGTAACATCAATTAGCAGCTGATTGCAAAGTCTGAAAAATGAATGTATTATTTGTTACAGAAATAAACACTAGGTACATTGTATAATAACCTCTACTGGGTGGGTTCAAGGTTCTCTTTCACACTCCCCTTTCTGGTATTAGAAATGATCCCAAATGTAAGAAAACAATCTAAATGAGAACTTAACCGAGTTCTTTATCTACAATTTCATTGTAAAAACAACTGCATATATAAATTATAAATATATATACGTATATCATATTCTTAGCACTCACTACGTTTTATCAAAATAAATTCTGAAAACTAGGTATACAAGACGAGAAATAACTTCACCCTTACAGAAGCCTCATGGGTAATGTACTTCTACGAGGTGGAAGTTCTTTCGAACAGTGGGACAACTGAAATTCGCCTGCTTGTACACCCACATTGACCTTCTCACTCTGTGAATCTGCAAAACCTTCATAACATTCAGAAAAAAGTTCCAAAGAAATATATGAATTAAGTACAGTTTCAAATTTCTAGTGTTGATCTGTAAACAAATTAAGTATAGTTTCAAATGTCTAGTGTTGATCTGTAAACAAATTAAGTATAGTTTCATATTTCTAGTGTGTTGATCTGTAAACAAGTTAAGTATAGTTTCAAATTTCTAGTGTTGATCTGTAAACAAATTAAGTATAGTTTCATATTTCTAGTGTGTTGATCTGTAAACAAATTAAGTATAGTTTCATATTTCTAGTGTGTTGATCTGTAAACAAATTAAGTATAGTTTCAAATTTCTAGTGTTGATCTGTAAACAAATTAAGTATAGTTTCAAATTTCTAGTGTTAAT
>NW_013674449.1:0-8986 GCF_000517525.1 Limulus polyphemus | reverse complement strand
TATGTTCTGTAAAATACACACAAGTGATAAAACTTCTTAGACCAGGCTCGATCATTTTGAATTAATACTTGAGAGCATTTGTTTTTTGTCCAAAAACTAATTCTGTTTATTTGCAGGATAACTTTCTGGTCAAATATATGTCCACATGAAATATTACATTGACCTTAAATACTTCAAAAATTATACCTGGACATTTACCTAAGAAATAAAAAAAATATTATTAAAATTACTTTAAGGAAAAATGGTCAATATTTTGGACAAGTAACCTTTATCATAAAATAAGCTGTCCTGATGAAAGTTTCTTTTCTAAAATGTTTCCCTTTTTTTCTTTATTGACTTGCACAGTTTTGTATTTTCAGATTTAGGTAGACTGTAACTGCACTTTTTGTTTGTGGACTACGTGTGTGAACTGAAAATAATATACTTAGTAATTTCTTTATTTACAAACCTATATTTTGTTTCTAAATACCTGCATGAACATCTCCACTGTCTTCTTCCACAACGTGTAGTACAGTGTAGGTGTGACTGGACGGTTCGATGGGTATCGAACCTTCAGATGTATTATGTCCGGTCAATACAAGTATCAGCTGACCTCCGTCTGTCTCAACAACTTGATTGTCACATGCAGAAGTAGTACAACAATGTGACTCTTCACCATATGCACAGGTGTGGAAATCCATTTTTTCTACTTGTGCCTTTCGTTAATAATAAGTTAAATACACAGACATGCTATGAAAAAAAAAAAGAAAAGCTTTGAAACATGAATTTTATAATTTCTGAAAATTATTTTCTCCCAGACTTAAAATACTTTTTGACACAAAATGGCAAAACTTTCTAAACTTGAATGAAATGTGTGAATATATTGAAAAATTTATTAATTTTTGTTCCCATAGAATAAACATGCAAGTTAATACTATTAAAATAAGATAAAATTAAACATTAATACAGGACTCTATAAAATTTACTTCCTCACATGTTTTCTGTGTTATTAACACTTTCATAAGTGTATAAAACAAATCAAAATAAGCATAAATAAACCTAGTTAACTTCAAGTAAATCATTACGATGAGTGGCAGTGATATCAGTATTAAAAATAATACCTATAGAGCAAAGTTTTCAAATAACTGTACAGCACTGTAGAATGTTAGTTGTCAAAACCAAATGTTGTAGAATGAAAAATTCCAATAACGTACAGAGGCATTAAAATATAATAATGATTAAAAACTTTTTAAAATACTGAAATAAAACAATCTTACTAATAATGAAGGAAAATAACTTATATTTTTATAATATGTGAATGTTTTGATTTGCTTTGAATTTCATGCAATGCTATTCAAGAGCTATCTGCACTAGCCGTCCCTAATTTACCAGTGACACAGACTAGAGGGAAGGCAGCTAGTCAACACAACCCACTGCCAACTCTTGGGCTACTCTTTTACCAACAAATAGTGGGTTGACCGTCACATTATAACACCCTCACGGCTGAAAGTGAGAGCAGTTTTTTGATGGTGGATCAAACCATAACCTGCAGGTTGTGAGTCAAGCACCCTAACCATCAAGCCTAATAAGTTAATGTTTATATATATATATATATATACGTGATTAAGAAGTATTATTTTATCAAACTGTTAAATACAGCACATAAAAAATATGTTTGATAAATATAAGACTTGTATGTTATTACATCTTACACTTTTATTAAATGTTCCTGTTTTCAACCCTCATGCTTTCATTGTTAGCTTAAGGCTAAAACATTTCCTGAGAGTGTGTGTAGAACTAATTTTATAAAAATATATAAATTATACAATTTAGTTGGAACACATCTTATGTGATCTCGTTACTTTCAATTTTACAACAACACTCTTTAAAATAAAAAAAATGAGTTAAATCACTGATTCTTAACTGCCAGTGCCAATCCACAGAGATTTCAGCTAGTCTGTAGGATGGTTGATAACAAACATTTTGTTTTAAAATATACCTATCTAAATATATAAATCCTACAAGTTCCATACTCCAAGAACTTTCGTAAACAGTTTTCCTGAATTCAACAGGGGTAAATAGCAAAACGTAAAGTTTTAAAAAATATTTCCCGATATATAACTATAAGCATTAGTTTTTCACTTTAACATATTTATTTCTTACACCTCACGTGTTATTATTAAACAACTAATTTGTCATGAGACGGTAGAACAAGTAACATACATTCTTGCACAAGTTCCAAAAATGTTTCACATATATTTCATGCAAACTTGTTTTTATTACTTCACTTGAACTGTTGAACTTAACCCAAATAGGTTATCGCATAAAATTCGTCTTATACTGATATATTTACTTCCTTACTGCAGGTAAAATTATACAATTACTGTTTCCATTAAGAATTTACACAAACGAAACAAAATTTCAAGTTTCAACATCTTAAAATGACTGGGAGTGGGAACTCTTTTGTATTATGATCATACATATACTATTATACCTACTAGCGCCACCTACACAAGTGTTTTTACAGTTAATAATAATCTCTGTGTGATGTATTTATTTTTGTAAAACAAATCAATAGATGGAGCAAGCACGCATGCACGTTTACTGAAAAATTGAACACTGAAACATATTTTACATACGTTAGCAGGAGTTGCGGATTGAGAAAAGTATTTTTATAATAGAATGCTCCTAACGACAGATTTATTTCGTATAATTATAATCTCTGAAAAATTCCGTTAAAAATAACAGATTACTAATGTTTTAAAAATTCTTACTTGATTGTTTTTGACTTTCGTGCAAAGCTTCACGAGGGTTATCTGCGCTAGCCGTCCCTAATTTATCAGTGTAAGTTTAAAGGGAAGGCAACTAGTCATCACCATCTACCGCCAACGCTTGGGCTACTCTTTTATCAACGAATAGTGAGATTGATCGAACGTTATAACGCCCCCACGTTTGGTTGGACGGGGATTCGAACTGAATCTTAACCATCTGGCCATGACGGGCCTCTTACGTAATTAATAAGGGTTTTAAATATATTTCAGATTTTGTATGTTTCCAGATATGCTAGAAACCGGGTTTCGATACCCATTGTGTAGGTTTGTGCTTAACTACTAACAAAGAAATAAACGAAAAAGTTATTAAAGAGGTATCTTAAAATCCATAAGTGGTATTTGATGCAGCCGTTTTTGGTACCATTAGAGATATTTAAATATGCAATAAAATAGTTCATGGATTTTTCTGAAATTATTTTTTTTATTCTATGTGTAAAAACGATTTTTGTGATAAGTATAGGATTTTGTATTTTATTCACGTAAAATCATTGTTTTTGTGGTTATGTAAAGGACATATCTGGTCAGCTCAGGAAACTAAGGTTTGGTGTCAGTGTGCCTTAGTCGCATAGGTAGCTCCTTTGATGATACTGTTCATGGAATAGCCTGCGCAGGATTTTACCGTGTGCCCATCAAGCCCAGATGAATACAGATGACGGATATAAGAGAATTAAATATAAGAGACGTACGTTACGAATTTTATGCTGTATCTCAATAAGGCTTAGATTTTAGATACTTTTCTTTACTGGTCTCTGTAATTTTCCCAACCAGTCGAAATGGTTTCTTAATATTACCTGTGTATCGTATAAAACTTCGAGATAATTTCTAACATGAATGTAATTTTTTATTAATTTTCTTGTTCTAGTTGCTTCAAGTTCTACTAACTATGAAATCCATACTGTAGACTGTTGTCATAGGTTTTGAACTTTTTAACGTTTAGTATGAACTTCAAATTTATTATATATGTTACTCAAAATATGGTTTTATTAATCATACATTGAAAGATGTATGAAGTGAGTATTGAAATTATTTTCATTTTCAGAAGTTATACATAAACTACAATATAGATGTCGTTTTTCTTTTTCTTTTTTTGCATGAATTTGTTTGCTATAGCTCAAATACTCGTAAATAAGGAGTTCATAATCAAGGCTAGTAGCCATGCTTTTGGATTAAACAAGGTTTAATACACTTCATTTAGATTATATATAAAATAACTGTTAGTAATTAAAAGTAATGAATATAATAATAAAAGTGGGATTAGCTAAATGCAAGTTTACGATTATTGTTTAAAATTTTCTTCTCAACCCTACCTTTTTTTTTGTACCTGGAAAGTATAAGTCACTTTTCAACTCTATTAAAACAAACTTTTCAGCACTTGGTCAGGTTTTATTGAATTCCGTTAATTTTTAGTTAGTTGGTTATAACTCCAGTCTAGTTATATCATAAAAAGTTATTATAAGTTACAATAATGTAAATGACTAGATTTGATATTTAAACTATTGTAGGCTTGTGATAAAGGTTTGTTACACAGACTTCAAGGTATATCTTGGGATGGGGACAAGTTGAGTAACCACAATATTCTCAAGTTAAAACTTAATACTTACAGGTGTGAGATGACTGGTCATAGTGTGTAAAACACGCTCACCATACTGTTGTTGGTTATGCATAAATTTAAAAATGGAAACTTTTTGAGGGGCAGAAACCAGTTTTGGAAGGGTAAAAAACCCCATTGTACCCTCCCTCTTATCTGTCTTTGGACAGACTGCTCAATATAATCTAACATACTTTTTTTTTTATCAGTCTGACCAAAGTCTTCAAGTTTACCATTTTATCATTTTGCTGATTGTAATATAATCATGACAGGACTTTTTTTAGTTTTGTCAAATGGTGTAAAAAACAATGTTAAATGAATTATAAACATGTTTTTTAATGGAGTATAATGTAGTAAAAATACTAAATTAATTATAATTGAGGGTGAGAGGCATTATCTAAGGATATAAAAGATATCAAAATGTTTTGAAATTTTATCTTGCATAAAACAGTAAAGTTATTTTAAGAATTGAACATTATTTGTTACATTTGGCACAATAACATAACACAAGGAACCATTTGATCCTTCGAGGCTGTTTTTGAACACCCACTTTTGATAAAAGTAAAAAAATAAATCCATCCCATATTTTTCAGAAAATCTTTGATTCCCTTCTTAATTTCCTGTATAATACTTTCATCCACTGCTAATGATAGTGACTCATTAGCTAATCACCCTCTTAGAGAAATAAAACTGTCAACTACTACTGACAGCAACTTACTCCATAAATTGATCACCCTCTTAGAAAAATAAAACTGTCCACTACTGCTGTCTGTTTCCAAATTTTAAACTTGTGTCCTATTATTTTCAGAATATAACTTAAAGATATCTGATCCAATTGATCCTTCACATAATCTTGTAATCTTCGGTAAGTTCACCTCATACTCCTCTTTTTTAAGAGGTTTTAACTTGTTTTGGTAAGATAACCCTTCCATCTCCAGATTCATTTTAGTAGCCATTCTCTGAATCCTGTCCAACAAGTCAGCTAAGCTGTTATGATCAATATTTTATTGGATTATACTTTAAAAATAGGATCTTTGTAATAAATTCTGTTTTGAATGTAGTGCCACTTAAGTATATTAGTTATAATCATGTAATATTTGTAAGAAAAAAAAAGTTTTAGAGAAATTCTAATCACAGTTCTTGTTTGTTCTACTTACTGTGTACACTTTGAAACGATAATGGATTTTTGTTCCTTTTCTTGTTAGATGTGGCTATTTAAATTGTACAGGAAAACTTTTTAATTCCAGTGTTGATACTTAGCTATTAAAACTGATTGATTTACAGTTGTAAATTTTACATATTTTTGTTTATATAAAGGATCTGCTGAAAGACATTGAAGATGATCATGGTTTTGTCGTGGATTCTTATCATGCTATTATGTTCACGTGAAGGAGTGGCTCGATTGGTAAGAAATGTTTTAGTGAATATGTTAATAATGAGGCAGTGGGTTAACCAGAAAATGTATGATATTCCACCTTCAATATTTCATCAACTCTCTTGCTGATTCAATCCCACTGTTTGTTGTTGTCGATTAGCTGCCGTTTCTCTAGTGTATCACTTTTAAATTAGGGACAGCTAGTGCAGATAGCCTTTGAGTAACTTTGTGCATAATTCAAAACAAAAGAAACCAAGCTCTTGCAAATTTTATGGAACTTGTATTGTTGTTTGAGGAATCCAACATATATATTCATCAATCCAAATACTGAAAAGACCCGGAGGGGATACAGTGATTTTCTTTTTTGGTAGGTGGAGCTCATGGTGTTATTGTAATACAATATCTATAGAAAATCTTGCGAGGAACCAGTAATCATTGGGAACTACAAGGACAGTCAACAGATTTTCTGTCAAGAGTGCACATATCTCGTAGGAGAGATGTTAGAAGCATCAGACTCAATTCTTACTTACGGCTGTAAGGCAACAAAATGTTTGATTTGATACTGGTGCGATAGATGTAATCATGCAATCATAACGAGAACCTAGTTGCAGAGAAAACAAGCCAGAAAAGAAAAATTTCCATTAGTGCTTATAAAAATACCAAATGTACAAAGAGAAGCATTTCTACCAACACAGAATTTTCAGACGTGGACAGCGATGACCAGAGTGATGAGTATGGTTAACTTTGGTGAGATAGAGAACCACTGTATCCATAGAAAAAGCCAGAGCGAGTGACACCTCAGATCAAACTGTACAGATCTTTATATTTTATTCCAAATTTTGTGGATTTCTGGATCTCGTGAAGACTTTACTTTGTTACCACAAATTACATAATTGGTCTGTTGACTCAGGGATTCTTTGTTAATTGTGTGACAAAAAATTGCTTTTAGTTTTAATTAGAATTAAAGATGATGGTCAAAAATGTTGATAGGTTTTAGTAAAATTTAATGGGTATAAAATACTTTTGTGGAGAAAATTCTTTTTTTCTGATTAATTAAACTAAATTACAAATAAGGTTACAATCTCCATCACAAATGTGTAAAGATAAAAAATTGGTAATATGTAATATGACCTATAGACTCATAGAAAACATGGAATTACTTGAGCTGTATAACAGGTTATTAACTGACTGGTAGATAACACGTAACAGGGTATTAACTGACCTGTAGATAACACGTAACAGGGTATTAACTGACCTGTAGATAACACATAACAGGGTATTAACTGACCTGTAGATAACACGTAAGAGAGTATTAACTGACCTGTAGATAACACGTAACAAGGTATTGACTGACTGGTAGATAACACGTAACAGGGTATTAACTGACCTGTAGATAACACATAACAGCATAATACCTGACCTGTAGACACGTAAAGATATAAAACTGGGAATTATCTGGTTTATAGGACTTGTTTGTTTAAATAATTGTGATTTATTTTTATAGATGATGTAACGTAAAACAGAGTTGTAACATTTAACCTATTACCTGACCTGTAGATAACACGTAACAGGGTATTAACTGACCTGTAGATAATATGTAACAGGATAATACCTGACCTGTAGACATGCAAAGATATAAAACTGGGAATTATCTGGTTTATAGGACTTGTTTGTTTAAATAATTGTGATTTATTTTTATAGATGATGTAACGTAAAACAGAGTTGTAACATTTAACCATTTCTCTCTTAGGTTTTTGCGGATTTAACAACCAATCGCTTTACAAGACCGTTGGATGGGACCTTAGGAATGTGGTCATATCATGGGTAAGATGATGTATTTTGATAATATACCATTAAATGTGTTTCTTTAATCATTTATTGATACATATGACAATAAATAGTTCTAGTTAGCTTATCATATATACATGATGTTAAGGAAACATGTAGGTTTAAAGACAAAACTAGGAAACCTTCTTCAGAGGCAAACTGGGAATGACTAAGTTAATTAAATTAGATGTGCTGGCGTGGTTATACAAAGTAGACTGCTTTGACAGTTCCGAAGTGTTTTGATTAGCTTTCAAAAGAATGTCGCTGGTGTGATTGATATGTATGATGAGGAATTATGTTTGAGTGTTGAGCTCTTTCAATCTGTCTGTTAATTTTGGTGTATTTGTAACATGATTTGTTTTAGAATCTTGGTGTGTGTTCTGTAATTTGTTTCACCAGTACAGATTTTCTTGATTCAAAGAGCTCGACTCTAGGCAATCGACTGAAAGGTTAACCATTTGCCAATCACTAATGTAGGCAGCATGGGTGGATGTTCGTGTTTACCAATGTTACTCACAGATGGCAGCACATAGATTATCTGACATCTGTTTCATGATCAGATGAGATCTATTAATTGTCAAAGTAAAGAGAAAAATTTTGGGGTTTGTGAAAATCAACTAAAGGTCGACTGAACCATAATTATTGTCAAGTGTGGAATTTGACTTTTCTCCACGGGGTGAAATGGTTAATGATAATGTAATGCCTTCTTTTCACGCATAGAGTAGCCATGGAGAGTAAGGCTTCCAAAACTCACTTTATCTTTAATGGAGACCTGATAGATGAAGGTTTCTTTCATCAAGGAATTAGTTTTCATCCAAATGTCGCCACCACGTCGACACCGTATTTGGGATTAACGTCAGATTCAGACGTAGATTACTTGGTAAGTTCATGTACTTTGCTAGTGTGAATTCTGAGCTGTGTATGCTCTAGGTTGGTTTTGGTTTCAGTTTCCAACGTAAAATGTCTGTTTGTAAAGTTGATATTTATTATCAGTTAATATTTTTTCAAAGAAATACATTTGAAACTTTTTCTTTCATTATTTTGTATTTATTTAATATATATATATTCATTAGTAAAGCTATATTTGTTTTATTAGTTATACCAGATACTTCAAGCTAAAACAGCTGGTATCTTTTCATTATTTTGTATTTATTTAATATATATTCATTAGTAAAGCTATATTTGTTTTATTAGTTATACCAGATACTTCAAGCTAAAACAGCTGGTATCCTTTCATTATTTTGTATTTATTTAATATATATTCATTAGTAAAGCTGTATTTGTTTTATTAGTTATACCAGATTCTTCAAGCTAAAACAGCTGGTATCCTTTCATTATTTTGTATTTATTTAATATATATATATTCATTAGTAAAGCTGTATTTGT
>NW_013674448.1:25866-29544 GCF_000517525.1 Limulus polyphemus | reverse complement strand
AGACGGCTAGCGCAGATAGCCCTCGTGTAGCTTTGCGCGAAATTTTAAGAAAGAAAGAACATAAATTAGGGAAGAAACAACATAAATTAGGGAAGTAACAACACAAATTAAGGAAGAAACAACAGAAATTAGGGAAGTAACAACATAGATTAAGGAAGAAACAACAGAAATTAGGTAAGTAAGAACACATATTAGGGAAAGTAACAACATAAATTACGGAAGTAACAACACAAATTAAGGAAGAAACAACAGAAATTAGGGAAGTAACAACACAGATTAAGGAAGAAACAACAGAAATTAGGGAAGTAAGAACACAGATTAGGGAAAGTAACAACAGAAATTAGGGGAGTAACAACACAAATTAAGGAAGAAAGAACATAAATTAGGGAAGTAACAACACAGATTAAGGAAGAAACAACACAAATTAAGGAAGAAAGAACATAAATAAGGGAAGAAACAACATAAATTAGGGAAGTAACAACACAAATTAAGGAAGTAGTAACAGAAATTAGGGGAGTAACATTTTAATTTGACTTATTTCTTAGCAAGGAAAGCTAGCATGTATAAAGTTTATAAATACACCAACAATAAACTATCTCAACCATAGATTAACCATGATGACGAATACACAAAATTTTGTCACTAATAACTAGAAAAAAGCCATAAGTATTATCAACCACTAACTTACAATTCTTCTTACATCTATATATAAAGCTCAAAATCTCTCTGTTTGCTTGATTGTTTGTTCGTCGCGTTCACTGCGTAGGGCACACTTCCCCTCACGTGAAGGTGCGCAAAACGACAATTTTTCGTTAATATACGCGTCTGTCGTCTGCTAGCGGAACCGGTAATTTTTCGTTAACATGTTTTACGTGGTTGTGATTTTATGCAGACTTGACATTTTTTGGTAAGTTTGAGCTAACATTCAACTTAGAACATAGCATTAGAATAGATAGGCCCATTTAGTTATACATCATTATTTATAGATCTACTAATACATTATATATTTAACCTCTCACACAAAAGAAATGTATGAACAATTAGGAAGTTGTGTGTGAAAAGCAAACAGTAGGCCTAGCCTATAAAATATAATTATTACTGGGGAACAACAAAGGGGAACATGTTTTCATCCCACGTTTCCCATGTATTCCAACCATCTCCCCTTCGAGTTCAAACGTCTGCAGTTCCCAGTCTCTGAAAGTAGTCGGACTTTAATTGACGTCACTATGTTTCTCACATGGACAACACTATGTTGGATACTCAAGAGTGGGAACAATAATGGTTTATTTATCCTACCCAGTGAAGGAAAACAAAACAAACAAAAAAACGTCATTCATAAGGAAGCCCTGATTTAAAACAGCTTCGAAGTTTATTTTCAAAAATCAAACCTAAGTTTTTTGTTTTGTCTTTATAAATACATAAAATATTTTTACCTATCGAAATATGGAACGGGAAAACAGAGAGAGTAGGTTTTTTTTCGAAAACTCGGGTAACGTTGGGTAATCCGGCTAGTATCTCTATAAAACATAAACAAAATCAGCTGGCCCGGCATGGCCAGGTGGTTAGGGCACTCGACTCGCAATCTGAGGGTCGCAGGTTCGAATCCCCGTCACACCAAACATGGGTAAAAGAGTAGCCCAAGTGGTGATGACTAGCTGCCTTCCCTCTAGTCTTACACTGCTAAATTAGGGACGGCTAGCGCAGATAGCCCTCGTGTAGCTTTGCACGAAATTCAAAAACAAACAAACAAAATCAGCTAAAGACGGCTATGGTAGATTAAATCAAAAACAAAAGAATGGGTAAAAATGGCCAATGGCATATGGATGTTTTAATGTGCACAATTTTTTTGGGCTGGGTCGCCCTCTTCTGGTGATTTTAAATTGTTTGATACCACAAGGATTGTCCAACATAAAACGTTTGAAACGAACTTCATAGAACAGATGTTAGGTGGTAGAAAATCAATATTGATTTAAAATTAGGATATTACTAATGTATATCATAGATGAAAATTATAATCAAAAATTGAAATTCCAATTATATCGAATTTTTCTTTGTTTCATCTATAAAATAATTATTCAAGGGCATAGTCAGTTGCACAAAATGTCTGCTAAGAACTGCAGTCGAAAAAATGTTAATTATGTCGTAAGTAGCTTTAGAAACCTCTGGAAGTTTGTTTGTTTGTTGTTAAGCCTAAAGTTTCACAATGATGTTGCCCACCACAAGTACTGAAACTCGTTTTTTTTTAGCGTTTTAAGCCTCCAGACTCACTTCTAAAGTTACTGGAGGACCTGAAGAATATAATATTTTACGGGACTATTTGGTATTAAGCAATCATGGTTTGTATATTACATTGGATAAAGTATTAACGAGGTTAGTAGGTGCAATGAAAAATGTGAAGGTAAGTTATTATAAACCATGAATGTGAACACATAAATAAACCATTTGTAACGATATCCAGTTTACGTTTCCACACAATTGGTTAATCTAGTCTTAACTAGATTCCTTCAAAAAGATTCATTAAAGTATTAATAATTATGAGTATGATTTTAATTAAAGCCGACAACTAGTTTTATATACATATATTAATATATTTGGGGAAATAAATAACAAAAGAATGCTTTGTTTTTTTTTTGTTTTTGAATAATTCACCTGAGAAATTCAGGGAAAACTTTAATATAAACTTTGTAAAACTCGGGCCCTCGTTCTAAGTCTATAGTTTACTCGCCATCCTATTGTGAAGAATACCACAACATAAGTCTGTGAAAGGTTTTTTAAAATATACTTTTTTCTTTCTTATGCTGTCAGTATAAAATATTTTAAATTTAAATATATAACTTAAATATTTTCTGCCACGATTAAACGATAATAACAAATGATAAAATATAATTTCATAAAATGTCCACCTTTATATAGAACTGAAAAAAGGCGGGTAATTTCATGATATAATTTAACTCACATAAGAAAAACAAACAAAAAAAAACGTGGTTGGTCGAATACGGAATTTTACATGCTAGTTACTAGACAAAATAAAGGGTGTGTGTGTGTGGATATTTTAAAAGTGATATAAGATTCCAAATAAAACTTATATCCTCATCCTGACGAGATTACTTAAATTTCACAATTCTAACAATAGATTACCATAATACAAAGTGGTTGACTAACCGGTTATAGCCTTCAATGATTGTCTGGTGAGTTTCTTAATTAATTTATGAGTTACATAAATTAGAGAAGTAACAATACAAATTAAGGAAGAAACAACAGAAATTAGGGAAGTAACAACACAGATTAGGGAAAGTAACAACAGAAATTAGGGGTGTAACAACACAAGATTACAAGAATGGTTTGATATATTTTGAAAGCTTATTATTAGTGCCTCCGTTTCGTTAGTTCTGAAAACAGGTCGTACACAACACACTGTATTGCCATAAGTACTGGCATAGCGAGGAAATATACATAATAATTAATTTTATTTTTATTCTATTTCCGGTAAGGAACTGCTCTACCTTCAGCAGCAGTCACGGCTCGGTCCCTATCTCTAACACTTTGTTCCAAAGGTTGGCAGGTATCAGAACAATGAACAAAGATGAGATGGGCAACAATTGAAGAAGAAAAACGGAATATTTCAAAAGGACGTCTTTCTACCCAAGCTACTTTTGTATACCCGTCCTCCAGGACTTT
>NW_013674448.1:20315-24949 GCF_000517525.1 Limulus polyphemus | reverse complement strand
CGTGCGAGTGGATTTTCCTTTATCAGGGGTAACTGACAAATGTTAGAGTAAAAATCTCCGAAAGCTTGTAGTGAAATAATTCTCACATGTTTATTGAAAGACGTGCGAGTGGATTTTCCTTTATCAGGGGTAACTGACAAATGTTAGAGTAAACATCTCCGAAAGCTTGTAGTGATATTAATTCTAACCTGTTTATTGAAAGACGTGAGACTTGTATCAACTCAGTGTCATGTTAGAAACTGTATTTACGAACGTGACCAAAGTGAATCATTTCTACAACACTGAATAGGTTACCTTAATGTATATCCTTCTTGCAAGTCTTGTTTAATAGAACGAAATTAAATCACGAACCTATTACACAATCGCATTCTCGGTTTTTTGTTCTTTTCAGAATAGGTATAGCTCTTTCAAACCGATCGTGTCTATATATATAAACTGACGTTTTCTCTACCAATTCTTAAAACCAGACTTCTGAAGGTAACTTCGTGTTAAATTAGTCTAGTTTAACTTAAATCAACAACTACGTATTTAAGTTTTGTTTGTTTGTTGTTAGGCACGAGGCTAAACAATGGATTATCTGTTCTGTACCCACTACGGGTATCAAAACCCAGTGTTTATTATTATTACTTTACATGGAGAATGAAATCCTGACATTACCGGTTTCCCCACTGGCAAAACAAATAGAACCAGAATTTCCAATCGTAAAATGTTACTATATTGTAAAATAGTCATAAAAGTATTATTCTAAGTTTAACTAAAGGAAAGGTGTAATGATGAAAGTTGAGATTCTATTCAAACACCAAGCTTTCGATAGACAAAGTGGGGGAAGCCAGTAATGTAGGGATTTTATTCCCCGTGTAAAGTTGAGACAGCTTAGTCTGCTATGTGATAATCAGCCAGATCAAGTGATGTCCACTTCCACCCCTATCTTGTTTGGTTCTTTTTTTTAAGTTCAGTAGCCAGCCCTACATAGCTTTCTTATTTAACGATAATTTTTTTTCTCTTAATACTTGTAGCTTAAGTATGAAGCACGTGATCACATTATTGTTACCAACTGGAACCGACAAACAGGTTCAGTCACGTGGATAAGTAATACGATTATAGCTTATATATGAAGAAACAGCGTAGTATTTTGTGAAATTGAAAAAAATAAAGTCTTCAGTAACACGTGTTTGGTAACTTATGGTTTATTACTACAACCTTTTCCCTTAGATACAAAGTGATATAACTTAAGATAATTCGCAGACAATATAATTTATCTATAAATAAAACATTTCAAGTGTTTGCAACGAGGTGGTCAACACCTGAACAAAATGGTTTCTTGTATGTCTGTCTGTTAGTAATGCTTTTGAACAATCACTGCAGAGCAAATAAAATCTAAGAACACAGTTGAAGCGTCGATAAAACGAAAAAATATAAACTTGGAAAAACGTGTTAATATAAATAAATAATAATAATAAAATAAATAAGAAGAACGTTAAAAGTGATCATTATTTGCATTACAATCTAAAATAGACGGTTTTCTAAACATTTTGTTTAACTCAACTCAAAATCTTAAACAAGGCAGTAATAGTGCATAAAACTCACAAAAATATCACTCTTTTAACCAAACATTTATGTTAAAATTCTAATCTCTATAAAGGTTGTTTATTCTGTTGGAGAGGCATTAATAAGGTTTTGAAATTAATTTTGGTTTATTTGAAATGTAAACGCTGGCCTAAAATATATGAGTTTATATTCTGATGTAAATTAAGTTCATTGTTCTCAAGATATAATTATTTCTAGACATACAGTATTGCCTGTAACTACGTGGTTGTTCTGAAATTCCTTAATGAATCTATATTGTTCTCAAGAGTTAATTATTCCTAGACACACAGTATTGCCTGTAACTACGTGGTTGTTCTGAAATTCATCAATGAATCTATATTGTTCTCAAGAGTTAATTATTCCTAGACATACAGTATTGCCTGTAACTACGTGGTTGTTCTGAAATTTCTTAATGAATCTATATTGTTCTCAAGAGTTAATTATTCCTAGACATACAGTATTGCCTGTAACTAGTGGTTGTTCTGAAATTCCTTAATGAATCTATATTGTTCTCAAGAGTTAATTATTCCTAGACACACGGTATTGCCTGTAACTAGTGGTTGTTCTGAAATTCCTTGATGAATCTATTTCTTTTTTATTTGGTTGATCCTGTTCAAAGAAAGTATTGTAACATTGATGGTTGAGTTGGAGTAAAATAATATGGAACGTTTAATATTACTGTTATAATGCACGTTTCTGACGTTTGTTTAAATGTTAGGATGGCCATTCCTTTAATATTCATCAATTATGTTGGAGTGGACATTTCTGTAACATTTGCTGATGCTGTCACATTGAAAGTTTTTGTGACATTTGCTGTTTCTGTTACGTTGGACATTTCTGTGACATTTGCTATTTCTGTTACGTTGGACATTTCTGTAACAATTGCTGGTACTGTTATATTGAGAGTTTCTGTGACATTTGCTGTTTCTGTTATGTTGGACATTTCTGTAACATTTGCTGATGCTGTCATATTGAAAGTTTCTGTGACATTTGCTGTTTCTGTTACGTTGGACATTTCTGTAACATTTGCTGATGCTGTTATATTGAGAGTTTCTGTGACATTTGCTGTTTCTGTTACGTTGGACATTTCTGTAACATTTGTTGATTCTGTTGAAGTGAAAGTTCCTGTATTATTTACGAATTCTGTTAAGGTGAAATTTATCGGAAGAGAGGTTTCTGTTACGTTGGAATACTCTGTTGCAATTCCTGTTTCACTAGTTTCTGTATTGTTTCTTCCTCCTGGTTCTTTGTTAGCTTGTGTAAAGTTAACTGATCCAGTTCCAGCTTCTAAACCATCCTCTGGTTCTGTTGATGAAGAATTATTCTGGTAGTTTTCAGAAGTGGAATTTTCTGTCAACAGAGGGGGTTGGGCTTGTACCAACGACGCATTGCTTTCATTATTTGTATTATTCCAGGACGAAACATCTCCAGGACTAGTGAAAGTATCTAAAAGATAAAGATATCTGGATATAATAATTTTTTATCAATTGTATTCTGAAAGTTTACTGTGCGAAATATTCCTTTGGTAGAAAAACGAATTAAAATTTCACAAGTTAAATCAGGGGTGTCACACCATTATATGTGTTATTAATTTTGATAATAATAATAATATAGAAATAATTTTTACCTTCTTTAATTATTTTTCACATACGCCATTTAAAATATGTATTTAATTAATATTTTAAAATATTAAGATTTCTGGATAAATCATCAAATTTAATATAAGGAGTTTTTTATATGTTAACCTTATAATGGTGTGACACCAAAGGATTAAAAATATATATAATTGGAGTTTCGTTAATATTTATTAACACTTAATAAGAGACGTCGCCACCAGCACTAAACGAGAGAGAAAAAAATCTCAGTTAATCGAGAACGAAAAACTATGTTAATTAATATATCATATATATATTTTTTAAGTACTCAAAGTATTAGTTCACCATTGAATTTAACCCTCTCAGGAACTAAGCTCGGTCTTGAGCCCACTGAATTATTATGATTTTTTGTTGGGTACCAGTTTGTAGTGCTCCAAGATATGACGTCACGAGATTTGAAAACCTGTTCCACAAGGTGACGATATCCAGCTGCTTTTCCCAACTGAATAAAAAGGGGTAATCTATCAATTTCTTCCGGGCACATTTTACCCCCAAATTGGTCACATCATTCTTAGTTATCTAAACAACTATTATGCTCGTTTATCTTTTTCTTTCCTTTTGTATTTAATGGTGAGATTGCCAAGACTGGGGATACAAACATTAATTTTGGGAGGGAAAAGTCATCTTAAAGTCAAATTAAAACAGCTTCATTTTTACAACAGGGTGGTTGGCCTTTGCAATGGGTTGCTTTTGGATGTGATAAATGCAAATAATTTTAAAGAAAGCTTGATAAATATTTCAATTATAAAGACTGCCTTTGAATTTTTTAGTGCTTAGTTAGATTTAACGGATGAGATGGTCTATATGGACCAGAAGGTCCATTGTTGTCCTTTAATGTTATGTTATTTTGTTATACGAAGTTACAAGATTTTGACTAAAATAGAAACATGATGATTGACAACATCCTCCAAAACCAGAAACGCTTCTTGTAACGTGACTTTAATTAAACCCTTTTGTGAACACATTGTAACTGAAAAGCTAGAATTTATCTATCCCTCGTATTTGTAACAGCAATATAAATTTTAATTTATATTATTTATATTTTCATGATTTTTTTATAAGCTTTGAGTAAATAAAAATCTCGTTAATGGGAAGCAAACAGTTAACTCCAGTATAAATAACAAAAACGTAAAAAACAACAACAAACACCTATAGTAGTAATTTAATGTACGTGTATTTGTACCTGTAATTAAATCGTCTTTGTCTTCCACATACTGTATATAACATGTGTCATTTCCTTTCTTTTTAACATTGTATATATAATAACCGCTTCTTTTTAACATTGTATATATAATAACCGCTTCTTTTTAACATTGTATATATAATAACCGCTTCTTTTTAACATTGTATATATAATAACCGCTTCTTTTTAACATTGTGTATATAATAACC
>NW_013674448.1:16518-19390 GCF_000517525.1 Limulus polyphemus | reverse complement strand
AATAAACCATTTTCACAAGCGTGTATAAATAAACCATTTTCACAAGCGTGTATTTGTAAACCGTTATCACAAGCGTGTATAAATAAACCATTATCACAAGCGTGTATTTGTAAACCGTTATCACAAGCGTGTCTTTGTAAACCGTTATCACAAGCGTGTATTTGTATACCGTTATCACAAGCGTGTATTTGTAAACCGTTGCGCAAACGTACATTTGTAAACCGTTATCGCAAACGTACATTTGTAAACCGTTATCGACAAGCGTGTCTTTGTAAACCGTTATCACAAGCGTGTCTTTGTAAACCGTTATCACAAGCGTGTATTTGTATACCGTTATCACCAGCAGTATTTCTTAACCGTTATCACAAGATTAAATATAAGGGCCACTATTATGCGGATCATTTTACATAACATGATTAACTACATTTTCGCGAGTATTTCATAAAAAATTATTTTACATTTACCACGAAAAACAAATGAATCTTAATTATGAGAATTAATTTATTCTATAAATTCATTCCATAAAATTTACTGAACTGCACACTCACGTGTCTGTCGAAATTAGATATAATAAGATATATACTTGTCAAGGAACTGTTTGATAGATAATAAAAAAACTGAGTGCCATACAGCCAAGTAAGTATCGCAGACTGTAAAGGAATGAATTATTTTAGATATCTTAATAAATACGTTAATAAAACCAAAGAAAAGGTAACTTTGACATATAAGTTTCCAGGTCCAGGTCGAACGAGAGAGCTATGTTTTAAGCA
This sequence comes from Limulus polyphemus, assembly GCF_000517525.1. Classification (NCBI taxonomy): domain Eukaryota; kingdom Metazoa; phylum Arthropoda; class Merostomata; order Xiphosura; family Limulidae; genus Limulus; species Limulus polyphemus. The sequence goes on along the minus strand of NW_013674448.1, from coordinate 18,620 downwards.
TAGATTATTATCATTGAAATTATATAATATATATATTCTACATATTTAATGGGAAAATTTATATGAAACCCACAGAGAAGTGTCTGGCATGGCCAGGTGGATAAGGCGCTCGACTCACAATCTGAGGGTCGCGGGTTCGAATCCGCATACCACCAAACATGCTCGCCCTTTCCGCCGTGGGGGCGTTATAAATTGACGGTCAATCCCACTATTCGTTGGTAAAAGAGTAGCCCAAGAGTTGGCGGTGGGTGGTGATGACTAGCTGCCTTCCCTCTAGTCTTACACTGCTAAATTAGGGACGGCTAGCGCAGATAGCCCTCGTGTAGCTTTGCGCGAAATTCCAAAAAACAAAAACAAACAAACCCACAGAGAAAATCAAACGCTTTTCCAGAGAATATTTTAAAGTTCAAGGAGTATGGAATACAACACATTTAATTCAGTTGGTTGAATACCGAAAGAAACGCTGAAAATGTGGTATGTGTAAAGTTATTTCAATTGTGTTATTTTGACACCACTATATTTATATAATAATTTGTCTTTAACCCTAAAATTATTGAACAAATAATAGAAGAGTTAAAGAAATATTAAAAGGCGTAGGTTGGACGTATGGTAGAGCTCTAGATTTCGGAGTTGGTGAGCCTGGATCTAATCCGTGTTCTACCACAAAATATTACCTGCACTTAGAGCTGTGGATGCGTTATAAGAGTAACAGCCATCAGTCCCTTGGGGGTGGATGGTGGTGGTACGTTGCCGCTGAGAGGCTGCATTTCCTTTGGCCAGTAATTCAAAATAAGTGACGTCAGCATACAACCTTAGTCGAATTTTCATAAATAGAAATATAGGCTTAGCCAGTTCAATACAAAATAGTTGACACAGACGATTTTTTTATTTTTATATTGTGAGAACTGATTCAACTATTAATTAAATAATTTTTAATAAATATAACACAGTAAAATTATGCAAATGAAAAATTTATTGGCGACGAATTAGTTGTTTTTAGACGATACTAAGTGCACCAATTATTTTTACTGCATCATTTTGACTATTTTAAATATTCATATTTTACAATTTATTGAACCAGCTCTGTTATTGATTTTATTTATTTCTTTCATATACACGTTGATTTTAGGTGTCGCTGTTCTATGTTTTATATACACCTACCGACTCAAAACTAAAGAGCAATGTGTGTGTGTGTGTGTGTGTGTGTAGCCATTATCTCGGGTGTTGAGCTTTTATTTATCTTTAGCAGTTGTCAAGGTGGGTTATATAAAGTTTGTATATACTGGTGTCATGACTTTCTAGGAACAGGGATTCAGAAACAGGACAGAAACCCAAAACTGACTCCGTGTAATCGCTTTATTTGACTACATTTTATTATTGTTGTATTTGATTGTTGAATTTTACGCAAAACTACCAGCGGGTTATCTGCGTTAGTCGTTTGGGAAGGTAGCTAGTCATCACCACCGACCGCCAACTCTTGGCCTACTCTTTTTCCAACGAATTGACCGTCACATTATAACGCTCCTACGGCTGAAAGGGTGAGCATGTTTGATTAGGGGATTCGAACCCGTGGATTGGGAGTTAAGCGCAGTAACCACAAGACCCCTTCATTATGGACATGAGGTACGTGATGCACTAATAATTTCCAACTGATATTACAATGAAAACAGCTGAATTATACAGGGAGAATACAGGCTGAGAGAGAGAAGACTGTTACATGTATATTTTTGTGACAGGCTGGAACGTCGAAATAAACGTTTTACATAATTTTACTTCATAAGAGTCGTTTAAATGTTATCTCTTCACGGTTAAAGGTAATAAACGGTCGTTTCGGATAAAGGTATTTAAAAATAAATTGATTGTTTATTTGTAATTAAGCACAAAGCTACACAATGGGCTATCTGTGCTCTAACCACCGGGGGTATCGAAACCCGGATTCTAGCGTTGTAAGTCCGCAGACACACCGCTGTGCCACTGGAGGGCAAATAAATTGATGGTTGTTATTTTTGTTTTATCAAAGAAGAACCGGAGCGTAAACACATTTATTTCAATATAAGGGTGTCAAAATTACATTTTATAGAAATAAGGGCGTTAACTGTGTA
>NW_013674448.1:11095-15917 GCF_000517525.1 Limulus polyphemus | reverse complement strand
AAATATATTTACAGCTTGCAGTGGCTGGTTAGAAATGTTCTTGTGTTAGAATACGTGCACGTTTCGATTACTAGAGTGATCATTTTCAAGTATAGTACAGAGCAATTAAATTTGAATATCATTATGAAAACTCATAGTAACATATATAGGACACGTGAACGTATGAAAAATTGAAGACAAAAACATTCCATCTTTAAAAAAATCATGAAAGTCGTGTGTTAAGATGGTATATAATAGACCCGGATTTAAGGGATGTAGTTATTAATGCAATGATGTAAGTAGGCGGAGAGTGTGCCGAAGTAAAAAAAAAAAAAAGTACAGAGATGCTCCTGCATGTTAATTAATTCTGGAGTCGTGTTTTAATTAATAAAGGTTTTGCTATTTTTCTTGTGTTTATCTTGGGTTCGTGTTTTAATATGAAGACATTGTGTTCTGAAAATGTGTGGTGATTGAATTGCATGTGGTAATTTACGTGTGAAAGGGTTTTTTGCTGTTATTTTATTCCTGTGTTTAATTTACGTATAGTTTCGGAACAGTTATTACGTTGTACTTTATATACGGTTTGTATGTTTAATTTACGTATAGTTTCGGAACAGTTATTACGTTGTACTTTATATACGGTTTGTATGTTTAATTTACGTATAGTTTCGGAACAGTTATTACGTTGTACTTTATATACGGTTTGTATGTTTAATTTACGTATAGTTTCGGAACAGTTATTACGTTCTATTTTATATACGGTTCTTGGTTGTGGAGCTTCGTCACATAGTTTTCTTAACATTTGTTTAATTTTTATTCTTGGGTGAACACAAATATTTCTTTGATGGGAATGCTCAGGTTATCAAAGAATGAAATTATACCAGTGATTATTTTATTAAGTTGTTTTTGTGTTTTGTTGTTTTCAGTGGTGTTGAGTTGATCGGGGTTCTAATTAACTCTCTTACTAAACTTGCTTATTATCTGGTGAACTTGTTAGGTCCTGTAAAACATTTGATTAAATATGTAATTTATTCTCAGATGTTATGTAGACTAAATGCGTTACACCTTTTAGTGTGCCTAGTTTCTGGTGTATTGTGTGATTGGAAAGACAACTAACGTAGTTTTCACCAAGTGTGTCTTTTTTTTCTGTAAATCTGCGTGCTGAAACTGTGGGATGATCGGATGATGATGATGACATACAGAAAGTCAATTATGTAATTATTTTCGATCTCTGCAGTAAATTTAACGTCTTTTTGCATGTTGTTTAAGTGATGTAGAAACTGTGTTCATTGAAATTCAAACCACGGAAAACGTCATCAACGTATCTTACACAGTATATCGGTTTGTGTAAAGATTTGTTTATTGCTTGTTATTCGATACTATTTAGGGAAATAGCGGCTAAAGTCCCGGATCGAGGGTTAATGTGCGTGTTTTAACAAAGTAGGATGCGTGATATTGGACACACTCTGTTGTGGAAGGATATAGAAGTTGGATCAACATTTCGGGTTGTGTTTTGATACTAAGGTGAAATAATCTTGGTTGTTAGCTCTACAGCTTCGTGGATGAAGGTTTACGAAAAACGGTTAACGACAACAAAGCTACAAACTGTAAATCAATCTCATCTCCCAGTAATCCATAACATTCAGCAAATGTGGTGAAACGATAGACACGAAGAATTAAACTGTGGCGGAATGCTACAAGTTCTTCAAATACCTATAGAACGAAAGGTTTCTTTTTTGTGAGTGTAAAACACTTAAATACACCATTTCGATAAATTATTATGTGTTATGTGTGCTTATACGCAAGCACAAATTTACAGCCTTAATAAAAATACTAAAAAACATTTATTTTAACTACGATGTTAAGTTTACATTATAATATGTGCAATGTTTTGTGAAATGTAAGGGGAAAAATGGCCCCTCTTGCCACTTCCTGCGGACGCTCATGTAGGCAAGGCGGGATAGAAACCTGGAACTTCTACAAGAGGTACGGAACGGTCTTCCTGGGAACCACGCGCAAGTGAATTTTTAAAATTTAAATTCAGATCAGGTAGTACCGTCTATTATGTTCGTAATATGACGTAATATAACTTGGAATCTTGCTGCACGAGACTACTTAATCTCGAAAACTTGCTGCACGAGACTACTTAATCTCGACTGTTGATAATATGACGTAATATAACTTGGAAACTTGCTGCACGAGACTAGTTAATCTCGACTGTTGATAATATGACGTAATATAACTTGGAAACTTGCTGCACGAGACTACTTAATCTCGAAAACTTGCTGCACGAGACTACTTAATCTCGACTGTTGATAACATGACGTAATATAACTTGGAAACTTGCTGCACGAGACTATTTAATCTCGAAAACTTGCTGAACGAGACTACTTAATCCCGACTGTTGATAATATGACTATTAACTTGGAAACTTGCTGCACGAGACTACTTTATCTCGACTGTTGATAATATGACTATTAACTTGGAAACTTGCTGCACGAGACTACTTAATCTCGACTGTTGAAGAGCGGGAAAGTGTGTAAACTTAGTTGAATGTAAGAAATCACTTTGTTTAATTCTAAGCTTAAAACACGGTTTTCAAAGTAAAATGGCTTTTATTTATTGTGAAGTGAAAAATCGATTAAAATCTTTCACTGGTTTTACTTAGATTGAAAAAAGACAACCAAAAACTTTGAAAAAAACGTTTTACTTAGTAATATCTTTCATAATAACCTATATTTTATTCCGAAAATCAAAGTTCTTTATTTCAGTTCCAAAGAAGACCAAAAGAATATACACATTATGCTCTTCGATATATTATTACTATTGTTTCGCAAGTTACATGTTTTATTTTGTTTACGGACCAAAACAGCACGTTGCTACCACCAGGGTAAAAAAAACAAACAAAAAAAACACACAATATATTAAACTGTAACGACAACAGAAATCCAAACTGAAACTTTCAATACAACTTTTATCTACTACAAAAAAAAAAAAAGAGTAAATTCATGTCTGTCCAGGATTTGATACAAACATTAATAAACAATACAACATAAATATCTATGTTATTAAATTCAATAAGTAAAAGAATCAGGAAAAAGAACCAGAGAAACAAACCTAATTCCAAAACACAATATTCTAAAATTAAGACCGATAACAATATTGAGCAACAAATAGCAATAATTTGTTCTAACAAACTCGTTTAAGATCTAGGCAGGTTATTTATTTAGTGGTTAGACCACGAGATTACATCCCACGTGACTAGCTAATTTACATAATCTTTCAAAACATTTAATATCTGTACTTCACCGCCAGGGGAAGCTTGTATCAGTTTCAGAACACAAACATACATACTCAAAATTAACGTGCTCTAGCTACAACCTGAGTTGGCGTTGTTAATGTAACTAAAAATTCATAGTTTAACTAAACGATAGAAGGAATGATAAAGGAACGATACTATCTGACAACTTTAAAATGACTAAGTTAAACAACGCGTAAGTACATCATATACACATTACTTTGTGCAGTATTTGATTCAATGTAATTACTCAACCAGTAATACCACCATACGTATAAAACACACGCATGCGTAGAAATACTTCCAAGTAAACATATTTCACAGATTTCAAACGGCTTGTTTTTACTTCAGAACGATCCTCTTTCTGATTTTTTTCAAACTTTTTATTCTGCCAAGTTAAGTTAAACAACAAAAACACACTATTTTAGCTGATGGAATACACATATTTTCTTGCTTAAACAACAAAAACACACTATTTTAGCTGATGGAATATACATATTTTCTTGCTTAAACAACAAAAACACACTATTTTAGCTGATGGAATATACATATTTTCTTGCTTAAACAACAAAAACACACCATTTTAGCTGATGGAATATACATATTTTCTTGCTTAAACAACAAAAACACACTATTTTAGCTGATGGAATACACATATTTTCTTGCTTAAACAACAAAAACACACTATTTAAGCTGATGGAATACACATATTTTCTTGTTCTTCTCAGAGCAGTTTTGGTGATCAATCACAGAGACGCTCAGCAACTAAAACACTTACAGATTTTTTGATTTCTCTCTTTGGCTAGATGGTGGTTTACTACGAACCCAGATACTTCACTTCCATCTCTGTTTCGATTGACAGAATATGTAAAAACTAGTAAATATAACACGTCTTACTAAAAAAAACTACACCATATATTTCAACATAATGAAATCTTATTCAAAACTAGCTTAAGTTGTTAGTACATTTAATATCAAATAATACAATTTTTTTTTTATCTTGTTAAGAAATATAGTAAACAACTGAGAAAGATGATTCTAATATCTTTCTCACCGATAAGCCCTGTATTATGGGCTTACAGGGACCTATATGATCGAAGCCTGGCATGGCCAGGTGGTTAGGGCACTTAATTCACAATCTGAGGGTCGCGGGTTCGAACCCCCATCCCACCAAACTTGCTCGCCCTTTCAACCGTGGGGACGTTATAATGTGACGGTCAATCCCACTATTCATTGGTAAAAGAATAGCCCAAGAGTTGGAGGTGGGTGGTGATGACTAGCTCCCCTCCCTCTAGTCTTTCATTGTTAAATTAGGGACGGCTAGTACAGATAGCCCTCGTGTAGCTTTGCAGGAAAACAAAACAAAAACCCATAAGAACGCGGGGTTTCAATTAAATCTCGATTACTTTTAACGGAAATGTTCTATTTGTAAGATTAACCAATTATTATTTTACTCTTTTTTTTTTAAAGAGGTACCCACTTAACTTACGAACAATATGAAGTTTTGAAACAACTATTTGTGGGATAATAAATTTATTTCTTTAC
>NW_013674448.1:8687-10095 GCF_000517525.1 Limulus polyphemus | reverse complement strand
CTATTTTAGCTGATGGAATACACATATGATTGATAAGAACGCAGGTTTCAATTAAATCTCGATTACTTTTAACGGAAATGCTCTATTTGTAAGATTAACCAATTATTATTTTACTTTTTTTAAAGAGGTACCCACTTAACTTTTTTTAAAGAGGTACCCACTTAACTTTTTTTTAAAGATGTACCCACTTAACTTACGAACAATATGAAGTTTTGAAACAACTATTTGTGGGATAATAAATTTATTTTTGTACAACGTTTCGTCTCTAACAGTGAAACATAATCACGTTTAATGTTTAAGTTACAAGTACATTCAAATTGAAATACATACTATCAAATAATTCGGTTTATGACACTAGCTCCCTCTGGTTTTAAATAAAATTAACTTAATACAAATATAATGGCGCTCGTGATGATTTATTAGTCTTAAATTTTAATTATTTGATCCTTATTGCTTCAAGATCTTTTTTTTTTGGGGGGGGAGGGTTCTCTGTATTCGGTAGTTTAATATTTTTAAAGTTATTTCCTGTTGTTTTCAATCACATGTATATTTACGTGTGATCTGTTTTCGTCTTTCGTGTTATTACGTGTCGTCGATATTTTCCTAAACATTATATTTTATACACTTGTGCCCATACCATATTTTTCATTATAATAAAACTTCGATAGGAAACTTTTAGTGCTAGTTTCTGGTTTGGTTACTTTTAGACTTATTTTAAAAAACTTTTAATAAGCTTTTAAAATGTAGTTTTATAAAATTTCTACTAAGGTATATTTATATCCGCTCCCCCCCCCCCCAGCGGCAAAGAATCTGGGTTTCGATACCCGTCGTGGGCAGAGCACAGATAGCCCATTGTGTAACTTTGTGCTTAATTACAAACAACAACACCCGCCTTTTGTTTACATCCGTTGAAACGAAGTGCGCACGCATTTAGATAGTAAGGTGCGCGCGCAAGTTTAGGATAGACAAAGAGTGAATATTGTTATAATAGGTTGTTGTAAAACGTAGTCATATTGTTATAATAGGTTGTTGTAAAACGTAGTCATATTTGAAGATAATTTTTATATGTACACTTCTAGAAAGAAAAGCCTGTGTATAATAAGTCTAGTTTTGGATGGTGCTGTAGTCTCTCGCGTTTTAGTATACGTATATATATTTCTATGACCAAACTTTAAAAGTAATTTATTTATGCAGTAATTAACTTTAGGGGGTTTGGTGAATATAAGGACAACATTATGTATTTTTAATTTGCTATTTTATATTTGAAATTTTGAATTTTTACGCAAAGTAAAATCTCTGTTGAAAACTATATATATATATATATAACATGTAGTAATGGCATTAATAAGATGATTTTATAATATGTTCTGCGAAAGTTGAAATGGATTTCTATTCATGTAACAAATAT
>NW_013674448.1:1363-7687 GCF_000517525.1 Limulus polyphemus | reverse complement strand
AAACTAATATATATATATATATAACATGTAGTAATGGCATTAATAAGATGATTTTATAATATGTTCTGCGAAAGTTGAAATGGATTTCTATTCATGTAACAAATATTTTAACTTTATTCAGTACAAATTGGAAAAATCAATGAATGTGATTCAAATCATCATTATTTCTTGATATAAGACATTGTATGTCACTCGAAAACAATATGATTTTAAAATATCAAGTAAGGCAAATAGAATTAAATGTTACTACTTAATTACGGAACTTAATATACACATGTGTTTTTCAAATAATATAGTAATGGTTTGTTTCTTATGGATTTCGCGCAAAGCTACACGAGGGCTATCTGTGCTAGCCGTCCCTAATTTAGCAGTTTAAGACTAGAGGGAAGGCAGCTAGTCATCGCCACCCACCGCCAACTCTTGGACTACTCTTTTACCAACGAATAGTGGGATTGACCGAAACATTATAACGCCCCCCACGGCTGAAAGGTGTGACGGGGATTCGAACCCGCGACCCTCAGATTGCGAGTCGAACGCCCTAACCACCTGGCCGGGCCTACAGTAATGGAAATAATTATAGAAACGTTCATACATAGTCACAAACAACGAGTGTTGGCGGACAGATGAAGATATTTATGGCACAAAAAGACAGAAGATATAAATAAAAATTGAATAAGCTGTATAATACACGGGTGTCTTGTATGTGAGCCCTTATTGTGAGTAACTTTATTGAAACCGTTTTAATTGGGAATAAATTTTACCGAAACCGTCCTTATTATGAGTAACTTTATTGAAACCGTTCTTATTGTGATTAACTTTATTAAAACTGTTTTTATTGTGATTAACTTTATTAAAACCGTTTTTATTGAGAGTAACTTTATTAAAACCGTTTTTATTGAGAGTAACTTTATTAAAACCGTTTTTATTGTGATTAACTTTATTAAAACCGTTTTTATTGGGAGTAACTTTATTAAAATCGTTTTTATTGAGAGTACCTTTATTAGAACCGTTTTTATTGAGAGTAACTTTATTAAACCCGTTTTTATTGAGAGTAACTTTATTAAAACCGTTTTTATTGAGAAAAGTTACTCTCAATAAAAACGGTTTTAATAAAGTTATTCTCAATAAAAACTGGTTTAATAAAGTTATTCTCAATAAAACGGTTTTAATAAAGTTATTCTCAATAAAAACTGGTTTAATAAAGTTATTAACTGAAAACAGACGTTAGAGGATAAAAATGGCAGCTACTGAAATACTCGCAAATAAAAGTTTTTGTTCAGATACAACTTTTTTATTAATAATCTTAATTTCGTAACGGTTTCGTGGCGTTTTTATCATAGCTTCTTGTTAAATAACTTACTACCACTTTCACAATATTATATTACAGACATACACTTTATTGCATAATTTTGTGAAAAATACAAGTTTGAAATCATTGCAACAAACAATAATACAGACGATAACTGGTTGATAAAGGTTTATGTTTAAATAACTGTTATTAAAAATAAAGTAAACCAATAATACCGTGTTATTATTCCTTACCCTAAAATTCGATTTGTAAATTGACTTAAATAAGGCTGATAATAATTACAATTTATTTACTAAAATCTAGTTCACTTTATAATAGTCGTTGTTCGTGAAATTTGATATAATTAACTACCGTGTCTGTCGCATCTCAACCGGTCTGATGAGCTCTGGTATTATACGACAGTACTCGTCAGCACGGGATACGAAAGATGTAGTGTGGTTGACATATTATAAGGTATTTGACATCACTTTTAATTTCTTAGTCCTTGAGAATTAGTTGCTAAACCTTTTCTCTCATGATCATGCTAGCACTACCAATAATATGAGGAGAATTAATTGTTAAAACTCTCTCTCAGGGTTGTGTTATTAATATGAGGAGAATTAATTGTTAAAACTTCTTTCAGGGTTGTGTTATTAATATGAGGATAATTAATTGTTAAAACTCTCTCTCAGGGTTGTGTTATTAATATGAGGAGAATTAATTGTTAAAACTCTCTCTCAGGGTTGTGTTATTAATATGAGGAGAATTAATTGTTAAAACTCTCTCTCAGGGTTGTGTTATTAATATGAGGAAAATTAATTGTTAAAACTCTCTCTCTCAGGGTTGTGTTATTAATACGAGGAGAATTAATTACTGACGGTTTTTCTCAGGGTTGTGTTATTAATATGAGGAGAATTAATTATTGACGGTTTTTCTCAGGGTTGTGTTATTAATACGAAGAGAATTAATTGCTGACGGTTTCTCTCAGGGTTGTGTTACCAGAGAAGTTGATTTACCCCAAATCTACTCATTTCTAATTCCGACTTTACCAGAGAAGTTGATTTACCCCAAATCTACTCATTTCTGTAGAAATGAGTAGATTTGGGGTAAATCAACTTCTCTGGTAAAGTCAAAATTAAAAATGAGTAGATTTTGGGTAAATCAACTTCTCTGGTAAAGTCAAAAGTAGAAATGATTAGATTTTGGGTAAATCAACTTCTCTGGTAAAGTCAAAAGTAGAAATGAGTAGATTTGGGGTAAATTAACTTCTCTGGTAAAGTCAAAATTAAAAATGAGTAGATTTGGGGTAAATCAACTTCTCTGGTAAAGTCAAAATTAAAAATGAGTAGATTTTGGGTAAATCAACTTCTCTGGTAAAGTCAAAATTTTTTGACTTTACCAGAGAAGTTGATTTACCCCAAATCTACTCATTTCTGATTTTGACTTTACCAGAGAAGTTGATTTACCCAAAATCTACTCATTTCTAATTTTGACTTTACCAGAGAAGTTGATTTACCCAAAATCTACTCATTTCTAATTTTGACCTTTTCAGAGAAGTTGATTTACCCAAAATCTACTCATTTCTGATTTTGACTTTACCAGAGAAGTTGATTTACCCAAAATCTACTCATTTCTAATTTTGACTTTACCAGAGAAGTTGATTTACCTAAAATCTACTCATTTCTAATTTTGACTTTACCAGAGAAGTTGATTTACCCAAAATCTACTCATTTCTAATTTTGACTTGACCAGAGAAGTTGATTTACCCAAAATCTACTCATTTCTAATTTTGGCTTTACCAGAGAAGTTGATTTACCCAAAATCTACCCACTTCTAATTTTCACGGATTGTGATTGGATGATACTGTCAGTGAAACTGATTTAGTAGCTATATTAACTAAATATATTATATTATTCAAGTACATTGTATATTATTTTCAGTTCTGTTGTTGATTTGTCCGAAGGATAATCTTAACTATCTTTTTTTTTTTTAACTGATTCATTTTTGTAGTAGATTATTTGTAAACGAATGTTTGTCGTGTTCCGGTTATATTGTACATATAATACTTAGCTTAATTACACATACATAACAATGAAAATCTATACAAATTACATAAATTAATTTTGCTATAACTGAAATGTTGGTAGTTTTCTTCTAGCTATACCGGTAACAAATTAAGAAAAGAAAGAAATTTAAACTTTATTCGCATAAAACAAATAAGCAGATTTTTTATTTTATTAAAACAGACTAAACAATGTCGTTTTGCGTGTATTATTTTTTCATATTTTGTTGTTTTCAGATCTGTATTAAAAACCATTTTGAATATCTTACACGATGTTTAAGATACAGGGCATTTTTATTATCTTACACGATGTTTAAGATACAGAACATTTTTATTATCCTACACGATGTTTAAGATATAGAACATTCTTATTATCCTACACGATGTTTAAGATACAGAACATTTTTATTATCCTACACGATGTTTAAGATATAGAACATTTTTATTATCTTACACGATGTTTAAAATACAGAACACTTTGATTATCTACACGATGTTTAAGATATAGAACATTTTTATTATCTTACACGATGTTTAAGATATAGAACATTTTTATTATCTTACACGATGTTTAAGATATAGAACATTTTTATTATCTTGCACGATGTTTAAGATACAGAACATTTTTATTATCTTACACGATGTTTAAGATATAGAACATTCTTATTATCCTACACGATGTTTAAGATACAGAACATTTTTATTATCCTACACGATGTTTAAGATACAGAACAATTTTATTATCCTACACGATGTTTAAGATACAGAACATTTTTATTATCCTACACGATGTTTAAGATACAGAACAATTTTATTATCCTACACGATGTTTAAGATACAGAACATTTTGATCATCCTACACGATGTTTAAGATAAAGAAGATTCTGTTTTTGTCGAAGTTCTTCTGTATAATCCAATTCTAAAGCTGTCATCTTCCTACATGTATCATTGTCTTGTCTCGGCTTCAATTTCGTTACTTGTGAGTTTAAATATGAAGTTTTTTTAGCATCCTCGGATTCAATAAGTAACTGTGTTTCTTTCACGCAGAACTTCGCCCATTCTTCTCTTCTTCTCCGGAGTTCCTGTACTTCAAGAGCAAGTCTCTTCTCACCAAACTTGCGAATTTTTTCAGCTAACTTCTCTTTAAAGAAGTCGTAGATGACTTGGTCACTGAAATTTATACTTTGTAAACGCTTACGAACATCTGAGGGTAAATGCTTAACAAATGTTTCGTGTCTAGCATTAAGTTTAAAAAACACTACGTCGTCAGTTTCCCAACTTAATATATTCTTTAAAATAACCAAAGACTCGTCGAGATGTTCGGTTATTAGTACCAAATCAAATTGTGTATCCAATATGTGGGCATATCTTTGGACTTTGACTGGATTTTTGAAATCTTTAGGATTCATTCCTAAATCGAACGACATTTGATTTATCCCGACCTCCGCAAGACTTTTCATTCTCACCTCTATTTCTTCATCTGACATGTTAATGCCAAATGAAAACAAAGGTCTGCGATATAAAACTTCTAGTTTACAATAGGAATACAAAGATTCAAACAGATCAACTGGATCCCTGAGAACTGTAATGAAAATGGAGTCTTCTGGCATCACTCGTCTGAGCTCATCATAATTAAACCGTGTGTGGTGTGTGAATATGTTGTAATGACGTTTATCAGGAGGGTCAGAGATCATACTGTGGTGAAAAGGCGGAGGGTGACCGAAGAAGTTTCCTTCTGCTGGCAAGGCTAAGAGTAGATCATGTCGATCAGCGAATCTCATTAACATATTCTGTATGCTGGAGCCAGCTGTTTTGTGTGTCTTTAGAAAGACAATGTTTGTTTTCTTTTGGACGAAATTTGGACTTCCAGTTGTAAAAACGATATTTTCTGTCCTGAAAGTATTCAGATATATTTATATATTATCACGATTGTAAATATATATATCGAAATGCCATTACCTCATTGTTTCTACATGGGCAAAGCCCAACTAAGTAGTTTCAACTAAGCCTATTAGTTTTAATATCTCAAACTGTAGTTTTATCTTTTGCTCGTTTCCTGACGTGGCCTGGTGGTTAGGGCATTTGGCTCGCAGGTTCGAATCTTGTTTAAGAAAGTAAGCAAACAATTTAACTAAACTTTGTCAACAATTATATTTTAGTATTTCTTTCTGAGTAAAACTACTACAAAATAAGACTTTACTGTCGTTCCACGGTCTTTCGAAAGAGGTAAATCATAAAAAACTATTTCATTTATCTAACTCATTGACTACTGATTCGTCGTATAGGGTACGGTTTGGTTAGTTAGTCCGTTTTATTTGTTAAATTATGTAGCCATCATTAATTTCCGGCTAACCTATTTGACTTCCGGCGTATTGAAGTCAATGCACAACTTTATTTTATTAAAATAAATAAATATACTATTATTTCATTAAAATAGTTAAATCGGAAACTCTTATAACTATTTCATTCTCAGTCATCTTATTTGTAGGCAATTTAAAACGTCAATTTTGTAGTGCTTGCAATATGTGCTCGATGATTCTTGTGTATATGTTACATTACTTCTTGTTTAGTAAATATTACAAGTATGATCAATCTTGAAAGGTAAATATTACAATGCTACGTATCTGCTTGTTTGTTAATTTCCGGTAGAGATTATTTTCCGAGGATCTTCAGCGATACAAGTCTTTTCTTGATTAAAGCAGTTTATTCTTCCTCGATACAAACTTTTAGTACACATTAATTCCACAGTCAGTACGTTTCTCGTCACTTTAAACTTAACAACTTTTATAACACACGCTATAAATCACAGCGATTCACAGCCTCGATAACTTCGTTCTCTACGAATGCAAAACACACATTTTATGGCTCACTAGCTCGAAACTAACAGAATCATAAATTACACGGAACTCAATTACACGTGGCATTCATCTGCTCCATCAGGAAATGTCCCATTATCGGTAGCAGTCACATTAGT
>NW_013674448.1:0-1349 GCF_000517525.1 Limulus polyphemus | reverse complement strand
CAGTGGCTTTTTCAGGTAACACATCTTTAGCAGCATTATTTGTTCCGTTGTTCACTTTGTTCCAACTGAAATGACCTGGATCATGATAACGCCAAAGCCTGTTGGCATGCACTACCTTTGGCTTACCTCGCCGACCACATTTTATTCGAAAAGTCACGTCTAAAAGACGATCCACTATGTCATATGGGCCTTCCCATGGAGAAGACAACTTAGGAGACTTCCCTTTGGTCTTCCTTGGATTATACAACTACACCTTGTCTCCTGGTACAAAGCTGACTTCAGTAGATCTCTTATCATAAGATAACTTCATAGAATCAGCAGACGTTTTCAAGTTTGAGCGCACTTGATGGTGAATATCATCCATCCTTTCAGATAACACTTTCACGAACTCTGACACATTTTCAGGCAACTCTTCATAAGGTGGGCGTCCTGTTAACAGATCTACTGGCAACAGAAGTTCCCGACCAAACGTCAACTTTGCTGGAGTGTATCCAGTGGCTTCATGCTCTGCTGTTCTATAACAGTGGAGGGAGTAAGACCTCCCAGTCATCTTGGCGGCTATTACAAAACTTTGCCAATTCTTGTCCCAGTGTCCAATTGTACTTTTCTATCATCCCATCAGTCTGTGGGTGAAGTGGCGTTGTTCTGGTCTTTCGTATGCCAAACAACTTGCAGCATTCATGGAATACAGCTGATTGAAAGTTACGGCCTTGATCTGAATGCACTTCATATGGCATACCAAACCTGAAGAAGGAATCACTAATAGCCAAAGCTACAGTTGTAGCTTCCTGATTTGGTTTTGAATATGCCTCAGGCCACTTGGTGAAATAATCCATCACCACACAAATGTACTTGTTTCCAGCACGAGTTTGGGGCAGAGGACCAGCAATGTCGACGGCTACTCTTTCCATTGGTGCACCAACTTGATATAACTTCATTGGAGTACGTCCCTTATACTTGGGTCACCTTTTAGCACAACATGTATTGCAGGTCCTGCACCATTCTTCCACATCTTGCCTCATACCTATCCAGTAAAATCTCTACCATAGGTGACTCAATATCTTCTTAACTCCAAGATGTCCTCCTGTTAAACTATCATGGGATTGACTCAGCACAACTTCCCGTAACTTTCTCGGTATAACTGTTTGCCAGGTCGTCATATTCCCATCTGTAGTTTCCCATCTACAGACAAGAATACCATCTTCAAGCTTCAACTGGTCCCATTGTGCCCAATAGTTCTTTGTCACAGGGCTTAGACTAGACACCTTCTTCCAAGCAGGGTGCACAACACTTGCTTTTAGAAAATCAATTATTGGCTTCAAGTCTTGGTCTTTCTCCTGCCCTAATTT
>NW_013674447.1:22454-28561 GCF_000517525.1 Limulus polyphemus | reverse complement strand
TCAGTTCCCGCCGACCGTAACTGCTGTCTTCTTTCTCTCTGCCTGCTTCGTCTCCGCTACGTCTCTGTCTTTGTCTCCACAATTGCTTCGACTCCGTCTATCTCTCTCACTGTCTAGCGCACTTATATACGATAATACTGCCTGTACTAGAAACTTCTAAGACTCTCAACATGTGCTACCAGCGTCAGTTGACGCAACGCTGTCGCAACACACTAGAGAATCTTCTAGAATACTCGTCACGTGACCCCGCTGTCGTAACGCACTAGCGAATCTTCTAGAATACTTTTCACGTGACCCCCCCCCCCACTGTCATAACAATATGTTGACAGTTACTTTATAGTTTTAAGTTATAATATTATGCATGGATTACAAAGGCTGATAGTGCTTCTATAGGCAGATGGTGTTATTGTTACAAGGGTTTATTAAGGATACTGTTACTTTATTATTTTAATCTGTCCATTACTTAAATGAGGCAAATATTATAGCATAACCCCTTTTACAATTATCTTGATGTATAAAAACTTCATTAATTCATTAGTTCTATAACTTTTGCTTCACTAGTTGATATACACAATGAAAAGTTTTATCACATTTGATGTTTCATTTTTATAAATATTGAATGAGACAGTTAGTATAGCCGATTGTGTTTTTAAGTATCGATTTAATACACATTTGATGTATGCCATTGATGCTTTTCACAGAGTACCTGAGCTCGTTGAGTTAGTTGGAAATGCAACAAATAAAGTTAAATACCTTAATAAATGTTGTAACATTGATTATTGATAGTGTCTTGACCAAAACTTTGATAGATTTCAAGCTGACCCAAGGAGCTCAGAGAAAGGCCTAGTTGGAACTGGGGTGTATTGCAAAGTGCATACAGTGCAGATATTGTTACGCTTCTCCTCGTTGGAAAACCATAGTAAATGGCCAGTAAAAAAAGATTTATAAAGAAATATTATCAGTTTTATTTGTTTGGACCTTCCTGTAACTCAAGAAAGTCATTGTATGTTTAGTGTAGATTGAACAAAGAACATGGGCTTCTTATGACTATAACTTAAGAGCGAACCTTTTACTACAAGATGTAAAAATTAAGACTCTATTATTATGTTTTATAGAAGAAATAATACTAATTTAATTATAATAAGCAATTACAATGGTCTCTGGGGATATATCTAATCAGTTAGTGAATGTCTGAAATGGTCTTATGTGAATTTATATGAATACTCCTTATAAACTAATTTCATGTAAAAGTTAGATATGTTTTTCTTAGAGACCACACCTTTTGTTGTGAGATCACAGAACTTAAATGTATATCATCATATTGAAAATGTCCACTATAGTATTTATGGCACTTATTGTTCCAATGATAGAGTGATGTAACATCACAGTATTTAACACATTCTCCAACAGATTTCCAATATATTTGTGAGAAGAATCTAATATTTACTGTTACAATCAGTGTTTTGTGTTATAATATATCAGAAGGAACATATTGGTTCTTGTTTTCATTATGTTCAAATATTGCATGACAATAAATCGGGTTGGTTCTCAAGTTGAGGTCATTGACAGCCATATGAGTAATGAATTGTGTCAATAGGAGAGTCTAATAGAGTAGAAAGTATACAAGAATTGTACAATAACTGAAATGTACTTTAATCTCGGCAATCCAGTATCTTATAATTTATACATGTTTCAGGTATATGAGAGGGTATCGAGCTGTTAGTGGAATTTGGCCCTTGGATAAGTTTGAAGAATACAACTCAAATTGTTAAATGGATGCTGCTGATATTTCTCTTTGTGTCTAAACAAATACATCCCGAAGAAGACAGATTATGTATAAATCTTGGTAAGTTATATTTGAAACAGTAGTAGTTTTAAACTACAAGTATGTGAGACCCAAATAAAAAAAACAGAAGGTAGTACCTTAAAAGAAAAAATAACTTTCTAATTTACCTTGAAATATTGAGAATGTCATGAATGTATATTTAGCTTTCTATTTAGTTATGTAAAGTGTAAGAATAGATAAACTCGTTTTTTACTGACTGTTAAATTCAGTGATATACAAAATATGTTTTTCATCGTGAGACTTACACACAAATTATTTTGGATGTAAAGTATATTCTGTAATGATAAACAGTAAACATGATATATTTGAAAAATAGTCATTTCCTGTAAATCATGTCTTTTATAGATTTTTGTCCTTAAAAGCTTCAGACAGAGAACGTATGTACATTATTTGTGATAAATCGTAGATAAAGTCGACATTTTCTTAATAAATGTTTCAGGATATGTTATACTTGACAAATCTGTTATTTTACTTACATATATTGATGATAGCATATTAGGCTGTGGTAAAACCCTTCAGTTTTAATCTCTAAAGGAGGGGTAACGTGAGTGTCAAGATCTAATTTTCAGCAGGGGTTTTGTAGAGTTTCTAAAATAAAGAAACTTTATCATATTAGCTTGAATCACTTTGGGGAATGTCCCTTATGTTTCATATAACAAATTTGTTATTGTATATTGTTATGCGAGACTGGATTTTCCAGAAAACCTTTCCACGCCTATAAATACAACCAATGCTAAGTACCAAAGGGAGTGTCTATTAGTAGTTTGCTATAATCAGTGTGCCATAAACTTCGAAAGCTATAACTGTGATTTTTATAACGCTTATCAATCGGAAAACTTAAGATATTTGACCAGGAATATTTGTAAATTTCGAACATTACAAATCATTTAACTTCAGTGGATTCTCATTGGACATTAGTATTTTTACGAAAACATTACCTAACTTCAATAGTGGAAAACATCGTGTGTGGCCAAGGACAAAGCTATCTAGCTTCCCAGCGAATCATATCTACATCAACTCGTAATTAACTCGCTCATCTGAAACCCTCGATAAGATATCAAGGGAGTTCCAGACTAAAAAGACAACGTTATTTGTTTGTAGCAACTATTTGTTATTGTAAATTGTACTGTTGTGTGTATATTAAAACATATTTGTGTTAAAAAAAAA
The DNA here is from genome assembly GCF_000517525.1 of Limulus polyphemus. Taxonomy (NCBI): domain Eukaryota; kingdom Metazoa; phylum Arthropoda; class Merostomata; order Xiphosura; family Limulidae; genus Limulus; species Limulus polyphemus. Next base: position 25,548 of record NW_013674447.1, on the reverse strand, counting down.
GAAAACTGTGTATCAATCTTGTTGGCAAATACTACAAACTGACTATATATTGGCATTTATTTAAATACTAAATCCAAAGCACAATTGAACTACTAAGTTTAAATCTAAAGTATCATTTAACTCAATTTCAGACTATTTGAATTATAATACTTGACTAATAACATGCTGGAATAAGTATATACCAAAGGTATTATTACATTGGCTGTAGGTCACCATTTTATAAACTAAGATGTTTTCTTAAATAGTATATTAGTAAATCTAGTTCTTGAAGTTGTGTTAATAAATGTTTTAGTATATATATATATATATATGATAATTGTTAAGTCTGTGAATTTACTTACATATATTTATTATAGCATACTGGGCTATGATGAAACATGAGTTTTACATAATAAATATAAATGGAGACTTGTATTAGAGGTTTAAACATACTTGTTAAAACTGATATTCATGGGGTGTAATTTATCATAAAAGACTAAGCTAGACATGTAATTATCTGAAATTTGATCTTCAGTCTGAACACTGATTTGTAAATGAAAATTAATACATTTGATGATCTTTCTATAAAGTATAAGTGAAGGAGATAATGCATCTAATATTGTTTCAAAATGTGAGGGAAATATATGTTTTGAAATAATCTATAAACTAGTTTTTCTGAACTTACAAACTGAAATCTCACATGTATTGAACATGCATTGTAAATAAATAATAATTCTGGTGTCACAAAATATTTATGATTGGCTATAATGCACATATTTGAATTCTTATTAATTTATTTATGCAGTGACAAGTCTTTAGTACGATGGATTAATATGTCTCGTGATAAACTCAGTGTTTGTTTTCAGATAATGTTTCACTAATGAAAAATGTAAACTATAACTGAAATAATAATATGAACATAATGTAGAATTTTTTTTATGAAAGCTAATCCAGTATTTTATAAGCTAAAATATTTATAGTAAAGTAGAGTATCTTGAAGTTTTATTAATCAATATGCTTGTCAAGTCTGTAATTTTATATTTTTGTTCTAAAGTATATTCTGTAATGATAAACAGTAAATGTGTTGGATTTATAAAATGTGAAATAATAATCACTTGATTTATAATTAATGGTCCATTTTAGATTATGATTGCCATTCTTTTTTCTTCAGTAACAAACTATGTTCAGTTATGAAAAATGTATTTGATGTTTTGGTTTAATAAGTTTAAATCTTATACTGTACATAAAGCAAAGTTTTTAAAGATACAGAAATAGAATATTGATTTGTCTGTCTGTTTTACAGAAACAAAAAATTACTTGTTTAAACCTTAGGCAAACACATCACTTGGTCTTACACAAGGATCAAGCTTTATCCACTAGCAACAGTTATATAGATCCTTAAACTACAGTGAAACAAATCAACTTACAAAGCTAAACATTAAAATTAGTGTATATTATTTAGAAATTTAAATATGCATCTTTTTAAGGACGAACAGATGTTATGCAATATATTGTTACGACAGTGGGGGTCACGTTACGAGTATTCTAGAAGATTCTCTAGTGTGTTACGACAGCGGGGGTCACGTAACGAGTATTCTAGAAGATTCGCTAGTGTGTTACGACAGCAGAAGTCAAGTGACGCTGGTAGCACATGTTGAGAGTCTTAGAAGTTTCTAGAACAGGCAGTATTATCGTATATAAGTGCTCTAGACAGTGAGAGAGACAGACGGAGGCAGAGACGAATCAGGCAGAGAGAAAGAAAGACAGCGATTACGGTCGGCGGGAACTGAGGATAGCAGACACAGAGATCGGAACTATAGTTGGCGGGGACAGACAATTAAGTTTAAGTGCAATAAAAAGTGAGTGAAATGTTGTGAACTATAGTGTGTGTAACTGTGAAAATTAAGTACATTACAAAGTTGTATTGAGGAAGAATAAACAAATTTTATAAAGAAAGGACTTGTATCTTAGAAGAATTAACAAACAAACATATAGAGACGTAACAAATTGGTTTCAGAAGTGGGATAAAAAAATGGAAACGAGAGGCAGAAAATCAAACTACAGCTTAGCAGACTTGATGGCAGCAATACAATAGCAGCAAAATAAACAAAAAGAACAAGAAAAGAAACAAGAAGAACGAGAAGAGAAATTACAGCAGTGGTTGGAGGAAAAAGAAAAGAAACAAGAAGAGAGATTACAGCAGTTGTTGGAGGAAAAAGAAAAGAAACAAGAAGAGAAATTACAGCAGTTGTTAGAGGAAAGAGAAAAGAAACAAGAAGAACGAGAAGAGAAATTACAACAGTGGTTGGAGGAAAAAGAAAAGAAACAAGAGGAGAGACAACAGCAGTGGCAAGAAAACCTGCAACAGTGGCAGCTCGAACAGCAAAATAAACAATAGAGACTACAGCAGTGGTTAGAGAAGAAAGAAAATAAACAAGAAGAGAGATTACAGCAGTGGAAACTGGAACAAGAAAGGAAACAGGAAGAAAGTCAGCAGCAACTACAGGAAAGTCAACAGCAGTGGCTAGAAGTACAAATGGAAAACATTACTAAATTTAAAAGCGAATTAAATACATTAAAGGATGATCTATTGTCCTTTACACAAGGAGGATATATTAGCCATACACCTAATCAGCCTCAGACAACGGAAAGCCCCTTCCAGTCCCCACAGCTAAATCCTAATGCAGACATCTTCAGTCCTATCAGAAGTCACATCCCAGATATGAATGTCAGTAATAGAAGTGATCCAGTACGACGGAAGCCATAAAAATTCGATGGGAAAGCACAGTGGGAAACATATAGAGCACAATTTGAGCAACTGGCAGAGATGAACGGATGGACAGAGGAGCAGAAAGCAGTATATCTGGCAACAAGCTTGAAAGGACAACCACTGGAAATACTTGGACAGTTGTCAGCAGACGACAGGCACAACTATAGAGCACTGGTAGCGGCTCTAGAACTCAGGTACGGAACCCAAAAACAGTCAGAAGTCTACAGGGCTAGGTTTAGGAAGAGAGTCCGTGCTAAAGGGGAGAGCCTGCAAGAGCTGGCACAAGACTTGGAAAGTATGGCACACAAGGCCTTCCAAACTGCGCCACCAGATGTCCTCAAGTTG
>NW_013674447.1:20042-22303 GCF_000517525.1 Limulus polyphemus | reverse complement strand
CACAGGACTTGGAAGTATGGCACACAAGGCCTACCCAACTGCACCACCTGATCTCCTCAAGTTGTTGCTGAGAGATCCGTTTGTAGATGCCTTGGACAGTCCACAACCAAAGATACAAGTGAAGCAAGCACACCCCTCTACTATGCAGGATGCAATGGCCAGAGCTCTCGAATTTGAATCCAACGTTAAGTCCAGCACAGAGGTACCAAGGTTGGTACAGTCATCATGATTCAAGGCCAGAAACGGGCAGCTTTCAGAGAAGTTTGAGGGACTTTGCTGGCACTGTAACAAACCTGGGCACAAGAGAGCTAAATGCTGGCAACTTCAACACATGGAAGATGCCACAGTAGGAAAGGCTGCTACCCAAAAAGGTTGTTGGAACTGTGGAGAGCAGGGACATAGGAGGAGCCAGTGTAAGAAGAATACCACCAATAAGTCAGCTTCGGGAAACAGTAGTGGTTGTGCTAAGGGACGCCCACCAACCCCTATCGTGAAAGTCCCAACAGCTAAGTGTAAAATGGCAAGCACACATAGTGTCTATGTGACAGGGAAGCTGGATGGCCAAAGGTGCAACTTTGTCATAGATTCTGCATCTCAGCAAACCCTTGTGAGTATCAAGGTGTTGAATCACAAAGGCGTAGCAGAAGCTGTACAGAAGCTCTGTGGTGTGACAGGACATTATGCAAGGTTGTGGGGACCAATGTGGGTAACTATTGAGCTCATGGGCATGAAGAACAGACAGAAAGTATACTTAGCTGATATTGAAGACCAATGCATATTAGGATTGGGCTATTTACTACCGAGGAAGTGTGTAGTTAACTTCGATAAAATGACGTTTGGAAACAACAAAAGCCAGTTTCCAGTAAATGTGGCTGCATCTGTTGATCTGCATGCCACAGCATTTATGTCAACTAGAATACCCCTATGTCAGAGAAGATAATTTAGGGTAGGATAAAAGAACATCCCCAAGGAAGCCCAATGCTTGTGGAAGCAGTGGAAGACCCATCCAGGCCAGCGGATTTGAAGATTGGAAAGGTCACTTGTGGCAGGTCACGAAGTAGTACCTATAACAGTGGCCATTTTCTCTAAATGTGAACAGACACCTAAGGAAGGGGCACTGTTGGGTGTTTGCCAGGAGGTAGAGCCAGTCAATGTTAAAGCAAGAAATACAACCATAAAGAAAGGACATACACTTCCAAAACATTTAACTGACCTCTATAAGAAGAGCATAGTCTATTTGGCATCATCACAGGCTCTTCAGGTAAAAGAACTTTTGGCAAATTATGCAGATGTCTTTTCGAAAGGAGATCATGACCTCGGCTGCACAAACCTGGTAGAGCACAGAATAAACACAGGCAATCACCGTCCAATAAAGACCCCTCCAAGGAGAATAGCTCCAGCAAAGCTACAAGAAATGGAGAAGGTCATGGATGATCTAATGATGGAAGGGATAGTCGAGAAATCAGATAGTCCATGGTCAGCTCCCGTCGTGTTACTCCAGAAGAAGGATGGGACCCAACGTTGCTGTGTGGACTTCAGGGCTCTTAACAGTACAACCAAAAAGACTCATACCCACTGCCAATCATTGATGATACTCTTGATGACCTAAGTGGAGCCAGGTGGTTTTCAACTCTGGACTTATAGTCTGAAGCAGACAGACCCAAGACAGCATTTAGTTATGGCCAAGGTCTCTGGCAATACCGAGTGATGCCATTCGGGCTTAGTAATGCTCCGGCAACATTTGAGAGGCTGATGGAACGAGTATTGGAAGGCCTACAATGGAGGATAGCCCTAGTGTACCTGGACGATGTCATTGTATTTGCAACAACTTTTGACGAGGAAATGTCCCGGCTGGAGGAAGTATTCAAGCGTTTGAAAGCAGCAAACCTCAAACTCCATTCCAAGAAATGTCATTTGTTCCAGAAAGAGATGCTTTACTTAGGCCACATTGTAAGTGAGAATGGTGTGCTAACTGATCTTGATAAGGTGAAAGCAGTGCATGACTGGCCAACACCAGACATTGTGAGAGAGTTAAGAAGTTTCTTGGGACTCTGTACTTATTACCGGAAGTTTCTGAAGGACTTTGCAACTATAGCTGCTCCACTACATGATTTGACTAAAAAAGGCCAGAAGTTTGAAAGGACAGTTTCTTGCCAGCATGCTTTCAAGACGTTGAAGGAAAAATTAGCCTCTGCTCCGCTTTTAAAGCTTCCAGATCCCTCACTGCCGTACATACTGGATTATGATGCTAGTAATGTCGG
>NW_013674447.1:18548-19878 GCF_000517525.1 Limulus polyphemus | reverse complement strand
AATGGGACCAGTTGAAGCTTGAAGATAGTATTCTTCTCTGGAGATGGGAAACTGCAAATGGGAAAGTGATGACCTAGCAAACGGTTATTCCGAAAAGTTATGGAAAGTTGTGCTGCGCCATTCCCATGATACTTTAACAGGAGGACATCTCGGAGTTAAGAAGACATTGAGTCACCTACGACACAGATTTTACTGTATAGGTATGTGGCAAGATGTGGAAGAATGGTGCAGAACATGCAGTACATGTTGTGCTAAAATGGGACCCAAGCATAATGGACGTGCTCCAATGAAGTTATATCAAGTTGGTGCACCAATGGAAAGAGTAGCCGTTGACATTGCTGGTCCTCTGCCCCAAACTCGTGCTGGAAACAAGTACATTTGTGTGGTGATGGATTTTTTCACCAAGTGGCCTGAGGCATATGCAATACCAAATCAGGAAGCTACAACTGTAGCTTCAGCTATTAGTGATTTCTTCTTCAGATTTGGTATGCCATACGAACTGCATTCAGATCAAGGCCATAACTTTGAATCGGCTGTGTTCCATAAACGCTGCAAGTTGTTTGACATCCGAAAGACCAGGACAACGCCACTTCACTCACAGTCCGATGGGATGGTAGAAAAGTACAACTGGACACTGGGACAGGAATTGGAAAAGTTTTGTAATAGTCGCCAAGATGACTGAGATGTCTTACTACCTCCACTGCTGATGGCTTATAGGACAGCAGAGCATGAAGTCATTGGATACACTCTAGCAAAGTTGATGTTTGGTCGAGAACTTCGGTTGCCAGTGGATCTGTTAACAGGACACCCACCTTATGAAGAGTTTCCTGAAAATGTGTCAGAGATTGTGAAAGTGTTAACGGAAAGGATGGATGATATTCACCATCAAGTGCGCTCAAACTTGAAAACGTCTGCTGATTCGATGAAGTTATCTTATGATAAGAGATCTACTGAAGTTAGCTTTGTACCAGGAGACAAGGTATGGTTGTATAATCCCAGGTAGACCAAAGGGAAGTCTCCTAAGTTGTCTTCTCCATGGGAAGGCCCGTATGACATAGTGGATCGTCTCTCAGACGTGACTTTCCGGATAAAATGTGGTCAGCGAGGTAAGTCAAAGGTGGTGCATGCCAACAGGCTTTGGCATTATCACGGTCCAGGACATTTCAGTTGGGATGAAGTGAACAACGGAACAAATGACGCTGCTGAAGACGTGTCACCTGAAAAAGCCACTGTCGAAGAAGAAACTGTACTCAGTTTTGAGAAGGAAAACGGTGAAGCTCTTGATGAGGTTACCATCACTGATGTGACTGTTATCGACGATAGGAAATTT
>NW_013674447.1:0-17652 GCF_000517525.1 Limulus polyphemus | reverse complement strand
TCACGCGACGCTGGGAGCATGCGCGCTGGAGTTTCTAGAAGGATCATGACTTATCGGGGAACCTCGCAAATGTCCCAGTGTTTGCTAGACGCTCTCTGTTTTTAGTATATAAGCCAGCGATAGATAGATATGCAGATAGATTGAAGATAGAGATAATTGAGTCAAGTGAACAGTAGGCACCGTAAGTAAAGTGTGTGAATCACTGTGATTTATATTGTGTGTGATATAGGTTCTTAAGTTTAAAGTGACTGTGGAAATTAAGTGTATTACAAAGTTTGTAACGAGAAGGAAAAAATAGTTTTAATCAAGAGGGGACTTGTATCGCTGAAGTCACTCGGAAAGAATTTTTACTGGAAATTATCAAACAAGCAGATACGTAACAATATTATTTTAAAATAAGTGGAGTGCGTGCTGTTTGTTTATTGTCAAATTTATCGCCAACAAGTCATAGATACCTTAGCTCAACACACCCATATATTCACATTACTATACATACTACTAAAAAGTTAATCCTATGACAGATTTGTTGTAGTAAAATAATGATATTGTTTTTTTTTAATATAAAATTATAACATGATTAATATACTTATATTATTATTACCCAAAATCACCTTATTAATTATTATTTCAACCTGGGTGGGTGTTTATTACTATTAGAATATTTACATTTTATGTCTTTAAATTTATTTTGCAAATTTAGTAACTTGTAATTTTGTATTGTATTTTTATGATGTAAAATAAATTCAGCTTGGATACTTTTAAAAGAGATACCAATCACTAATAACAAATACAATAATTGTTCGATTCGTTCTGATAAAGTTGAAATTAGAGAATACTGTGGGATTCATTGAAACAAACTTCAGGAATTAGGACTTAATCTTGAAGACGTGAAGGAGCACACAGGGAAGAATAGTTTAGTCTAGGATTCTGACACGAAATTCAATAGCATTCTTCGTATCATGTTGTGCTCACTCAGTTTTATTGTTAGTGGCCCTGCAATGTTCTTTTTTATGGGGTTATTAAAAAAGTTTTTTGTTTCTGTATCTAAAAGCGATGGGATTTTACAACTGGGGAAGAGTACACTAGAAGCTGTGTATGTTATTCGTTAGAAAGTTACATACGAGTTCGATACATTAACAGTCCTATCAGAAGAAATGACACTTATCGGAACTCACTGAACAAGAAGCTAAAAAAAAACAACAACAGTTAAGCTTCGAAGTTTCAAATTCCTCTGTTATCTCGTGCTTTGGTATGATACGTTTTTCAATGAACACAGCTAATTATACACTACACAGCCCTTATTAAGGCTTATTATCTACGATTCCTACGATAAAACCAACTATTATTTTTGTTTAAGATTTTAAAATTATTTCTCTACATTGTTTTCTTTAAATGGGTGAGGTAGTCATACTGTGTAATTTGAACCGAAAGAAATATCTTCAATCAGGTTAGACCTGGAGGGGAGGGGGAGAGTAATTTCAAACAGAATCAGACCGCTGCGAAGCTCTGTAAAAAAAGTCTAACTCTTTGCTTCCCATCCCCCTTTAAAAAACCCCTAGAAACGCCACTGGAGAGTGGATACATTTTGTTCATTTGAGGAAACCAAAGTGTCTGGCTTGAACTTCATTGAAATAAAAAACTGCGTGGAAAAGATATTTCAGATTCGGACTCAAATGAAATATTAAAGAGCATGCGAATTTTCCCAGAATGAAAAGCAGAGCTACTAGAGAATCTACACCACATCATGTTGACCGTACATTGGACTAATTTTTTTATTGATATTGATAAAGGAATATGTTTAAGTTTTGATAACTAAATATATTTGTAGGATATGTGACTTACTCTTGAAAGGCGAAATTACAATGTGATCATTTGGTCATTCAAATTAAAGAAAATATCATGCAACTGGTTTTGATTTAGAATTACATTTCGTTGGCAAATATTAAATTATTTTAGGACATTGTGAATATTACCAAGCGTTTAAAATCGATATTATTCTTCAATAAGATAATCATTTTAAATAAAGTTTATTTTAACTAAATTTAGTTGTAGTGTCATGACCATTTTTTCTGTGGACTACGCAAATATGATACTAGATTTATTTTTTGAAGTCAGAAGTGAGTTTATCTATTTCTTCAGATTATGTCTGGCATTATCAGAAAGCAAATTGGTGTTTATGTTGTCTGGCCTCCCTGGTCAGAGGCAATTTCAATCACACACTTAGAGAACTGGTCTTCAGTGAACGCTGGACTTTGCTATCGTGTTCCTGAGATGGCAACTGACCAGAGCTGGAGAGATTGCTGCAGCACCAGCATTTGCCCAGCCTGAAGCACAGCAGTTTCAAGTGCTAACCCTACGATGCCTGGTACTGTGTCAGCATCCATTGATCAAGATGTGTATTTGGATCATTTTTCACACTGTTCCTATCACAACCAAATGTTTCACTTAAAATCCCATGTTATTCACTGAACTCCTGATCTTCCTACGGATGAATACTCTCAATCTTAGTTTGTTCGTGGAACCAAGAATCTTGTGAACTGCCTGACAATTGGTTGAGGAGTTTTAGTTTTCTTTCTGTCTAATGATCCAATAAATGTTTAGTCTTATTATTTTCATCGGTATTTTAATAGCTTGAAACAATTATCCTCTTTTAGAATATTGTTACGACAGCGGAGGTCACGTGACTCTAGTAACACGTCATGCGCTTCTAGAACGTTCATGTCCCTTCCTGAAGTGTCGAGAGGGTACAAGATATGCGGTATTCTTGTATATATAAGACCGGTAAGAGGTGACGGCAATAATGTAATGTAATTGAACTGCAGACAGAGATAGAGACATACTGTTGGGTCGAGCGCGCGTGTCGTTCGTTGTGAATTATAGCGTTTGTTATAGCGTGACTGTGGAAATTAAGTGTATTGCAAAGTTGTATTCAGAAAGAATAAACCAGTTTTATTTAAGAAAGGACTTGTATCGCTAAAGTTTCTTCGGAAAGAATGTTTACGGAAAATTAACTAACGACCAGAGACGTAACAATACATTTTATTCATAATATAACATTTAATTCATCAATTTTATGCGCTCTAACGGGTGCCCAACAACATACTAGTACAATTAAATTAAAATAATTGCGTGAAAATTCAGCACACATACAAACGCCATAGTGAAAACTCTATATGCTGAAATATAAAATGAGTTGCAAAATGAACACGTTATCTGTTTGGTAGTCGAAGATAGCTGTACATATTTCTACAATAAACCCTAAATGATTAATTCACTCTTAGTACTAAAACTCTTATGTAACTTAGACGAAATACGATGGCTATTAGAATATCGTTTGTGCACATGGTACGCAAGCGGGGAATCCCCACTAGTAATTCCTACTACATATCAATTTCTGATCAATGAGTTTCTTTTGAAACAGCTTTACCAATTAAAGAACGCAGATCATTGTATATATTCATATCATAGATCATAAAACAATGAGCAACATAAGTTTACACCAGGTTGGTCTATCCATTACAACTTCTACAAATTGATATATTTTTTATATCTTATTGCTAGATGAGTAAAAGAAGAAGAAATTTTGAGTTTAAGCTAAACAAAAAAACAAAATAAGACTTTCTTGCGTGAAACAAGAATTTGGGTGAAATCAGTCACTTTCTATGTAAAACATTCCTTATTATTCACGTAACGTATAACTGGCCTGATCTTTTCTGTTTGCTCTGTACGAAAAAGTGTTTAACATATTTACTTGTTTTCTTATATACTAAAACACGTAGAAATCCAAAACAAACTACCCATGGTTCAACAGTGCGTGTTAGTTTTGGTTTTGAATCATATTTTGATTAAAACAAAGGTTATAATTATTAATAATATTTTCATCAGTCCAGGCGAAATAATAAAATACATATTAGAACTCAGAAGAAACTAGATTGTAAGGTTACCTATTTGTCCTTTTTTCGTCCTTTCAATATGCCTGTATGTAGCAAATTCAGATGCACCAACTGTCTGGCTACACGGTTTAACGTTTGAGGAATCCACTAAATGCGATAATAACCGACACCTCAAAATAGGCAAATTGAGGTATTTCTTTCATTAAATATCCCAGCTGTTTATCAGTAGTTTAATTTTTTTTATAAAATGTTTATCTTCGAAGTTACTCCCACAAAAAATTTATAAAAAATTAAGAAATTACAGGAACTTTTTTTTTTGTCTTAGGACGACAATATTTCTACTGTCGTACAGTACTTTATATTATATTTGTCATGAAATGTCATGGCCTTAGCGTATGCTGTCGCTAATTTGGAGAACCGAGAATAAGTAGAATTAAAGCTACAAATTAATTCTTCTGGATTTGACATTATGCTTAGATTGTAAATTTCTGCGAGGAAGTCTTTATGTTTACCACAATAAACAGTACAAATAGTGCCTGTTTCTGTTTGTGTTGTTGGATTAGATCAGGTGGAAAAATTGAATGTTGCATTTCAATATAATGTTAAATTACTGCTAAAGCATCAGATAAAAATAAAATTAAAATTGTTTAATTTAAAATCAACTACTAAAACCTGCCATACATTTCGACACAGCTTAGTGTCTCGAAGGAAGACACACCAGCTAGTTCCGGGACCGGAATGGCCAGGTGATTAGGGCACTTGACTCACAATCTGAGGTTCGCAGATTCGAATCCCCGTCCCACCAAACATGCTCGCCCTTTAAGCCGTGGGGCGTTATAACGTAACGATCAATCCCATTATTCGTTGGTAAAAGAGTAGCCCAAGAGTTGGCGGTGGGTGGTGATGACTAGCTGCTTTTCCTCTACTCTTTCAATACCAAATTATGACGGCTAGCAAAGATAGCCCTCGTGTAGTTTTGCGCGAAATTAAAAAAATAAACAAACCAGCTGGTACCGAAACGTATATATGGCAAGTTTTAGCAGTTGATTATAAGTTAAGAAGTTTTAACAACTGATTTTAACTTGGGAGTTTTATCTTTCTGTTTGATACTTCATTGGATATTTGATCTTGTTATTTTCACCAGACTTTTAACAGTTTGAACTTGAAGTAAACGTACTTTTTTTTAAATTTTGTTACAGTAGGGAAAAAGTTTAAAATACACCGAAAATGCACTATTTTCTCAAAACAAAAACTGTATTTTCATCAGTGGTGTTCGGGAATAATTATACTTTGTTCAAAACATGATATTGATTTCAACAGTTCTACAACTTTATCTGATGCACTACAATAATACAGTACAATTGAATTATAACATTTTTGTTTAAAAAATTTAGCACACATAAATGCTATATTGAAAACTGTATATGCCAAAATATCATGTGTAATAAAAAAAAAAAATGCAAAATATCTACGTTACCTGTTTGGTAGTCAAAGAGAGCAGTAAATATTTCTAAACTATACTACACACGATGAATTCACTCTTAGTGTTGATAATTTAATGACGAAATACGCTGATAATAACATCAGAATATAGGTATTGCACACGGTACGCAAGTGTGGAATCCCCACTTGTACTACGACTTTATTGCCCGTTTCCTGCCCACCACGGGTATCGGAATCCAATTTTTTCCAAAATAATTTTTCCCATCAAAGAATAGAGAACATTATATCTCTTCCTTCTATAGATCATAAAATAAAGAGCAACATAATTTTATACCATAAGCATCAAAGTTAGAAATTCAGAAATTTCTGAAGACTTCTAAAAAATTATAACGTTTTATTTTTTTGCTAATTTCCTTTTAGGTGAGCGAAGTTATTGCTCTGACAGGAAGCGGTTAAAAGATAATTTGATTAACAAATAATTCATAAAATGTGTTTAAAAACCAGTATTTATAGGATTAATGATAGCATCGAAATGATGGTAAGGTTGGACTTTTTTTTTTTCCCAACCAGTCATTAGTTTTTGACAAAGTAATAAAAAAACATTATTGAATACTTATCAAACCAAATACTCTATCGATTATCATACGGAACATGAGCTGAGATGCGATAAAAGCTGTTTTCCAATCTAGTATAGAAATGTCGGGTTATGGTTTACTATTTAGTAATATGCTTATCTGATGAGAAAACAAAACCAAAACAGATAAATAGTATGAACAACTGAGAGAAAAGGGAATATAGGAAACCCACAAATATATATATTTATAAGAACTTCAGTATAAAATACAAAAAAAAAATAGAATATCTGTAGCATTTTATATTACTTTATGAATAGGAAAACGTGTAACTACATTACTGGTAATATTTATAATAACGGGGAAGAAATTGGTAAGAAAGGCAAATACTACGAAAATGTTACTCCTTTATTGAACGAAAATTAATTACACTAAAGTACAGTCTCATGTGTATCCAGTCTCGGCTCCTTAGACTTGTATATCACATGATAAGTTTTGGGTGGTCAGAATACTCCATGCGGAAAATTGCAGCAAAACTCCATGTTTCAGTGGAAACTAAACGAAACTCTTTCAAGAAGTAATGTGAAACTAACATAGTTATTAATAGAAGTGGTCGGGATAGAAAACCAAAAATCTTCCAAAGCAAGTTCTCTACAAGCTGAACGATGGTCAAGTACAGACACTTCCTACGATATTGCTGTAAAGTAAATGCAAGCATGAGTATAACATTAAAGACACAAATTAGCACGAACTGGTATCTATGAGCATGTAGCTGCTCGAAAACCGAAAAAAAGTAGCCAAACAAAAAAGTTAAAACGAGCACCGGGCAACAAAAATTGATACTTCCATAACTAAAAACGTGTGCTCTTTACGGATAAATCCAAGTTCGAAACGTTAAATAATAATTAACGACGGTGTATTCGAAATATGTCACTGTGATATATATATATATAATTCATGGTACCCTTGACTGCTGATTCTGACCTATCATACCTTCCCTTGATTAGGGATTCATTTTACAGTAAGAAAATGATCTGAAGCATACAGCAAATCTGGCAAAACGATACATAAAAGAATATCATACGTTTTCTACCTGCTTTAGTGATATATGAATATTCAAAAACTTTCGTTTATTTGGTTTGTAAGCAGTTTTAGCATAAACACCTAGCCCAGGAAGTCGAGGAGATTGTCTTGTTTTAGTTGCTTTGTTGTTTTTTTTTCTATTCTGTCCGAAAGGATATTGCAGTAACATATACCATCCGGGTTGAAAGGATTAGCACTGAAATATCCTCTCCTGGTCAAGCTGATATTGACAAAATGTAACAGCCAACCAATACTCTTATAGGTTGCGGGTTTTCTTGGGACAGTTCTACTAGAAATAATGCTTGGACACGGCTTGAATGGGTAATGAAGAAAAACTTTAATATAAACCTGATGATAGCAAAACCTTGTCAAAACGTTGTACATTTGCTGTTATCTTAAACTTATACTAAAGTTTTTCTTCATTACCCATTCAAGCCGTCTCCAAGCATTATTAGCCTCAAAGTAGGTTCTTCGTCATCGAATTTGAGTTCTACTAGAAGATCTTCAAGTAAAGACGTACATCATGATCACGATATTTAGTTCTACACGGGTCAATCTTAAGAGAAATTAAGCCATGGGACTAAGCACGGCCTTTTTCTTTTCATTTTTACCAACTTTTTCATTATTTTACACACACTAAGGAGACTCAGTTAAGTTATCCTGCCAGAATCACCCAACTTATATTCTGAATGAATCTCTAGAAATTAGAGGATCCATCTTACTGATACTTATCCGGAAATCAATAGTTCTTACTTGAAAACACGACACACAACCATAGTCTGGCCTACACAAAGGCGAATATGAACATTCTTGAAAGTTTAAAGGCTTATTAAAAACAGAGAAGGTCGAAAAGTGACTTGACTAAACACCTTGGATGCATTGTGCAGAGTTATATAGAACATTTGGACAGTGGCTTAACGGCTAGTCTGAAGGCTTATAACGCTAAAAAACAGGCTTTGATCCCCGTGGTTAGCATAGCACATCTAGATCATTGTGTAGCTTTGTGTTTAACATCAAATAAACAAATTTAAGCAATTTTTTTGTACTATGAATAAATTCACCACTAGTTGCCATTACTCGTTGTTTGTGACTTTTGTAAATGTATTATTTTCCAAAATTATTTATGTAGTTCAGTTGTTGTGAGTTGGCGATTGTTGTATTATTGCGTTGTGTTATTAGAGCCTTCAATGTTTTTCTCGTTGTTTTAATTAAGTATCACTACAATATAATATCTTGTAGTGTATGGAATGTTCCACGCCTCTGTCAGGCTATAAATACGCATCCAAAATGTAGTTCGAGTTAGATAGATCTAAACTGCGTGATTGTGAGTTCAGCGATAAAGAGCGTATACTGACGGTTTTTAAAGTGAAATTGTCACTTATTGTATTGTAATAACAGAGCAGTGGAAAACAATTCATCTTGTCAATTATGTTCTAAAGTAATTGAATCAGCCTGTGTAGACTTTGACGATGAGAGACGATTATCTAAAGCTCTGGATACAACTGTGGTAATTAACGGTGCAACTAACATTTGTATATACGTTTGACTTGTTTTAATATGTTATTTTAAAACAAGTGGACTGTGTTTATTGTTTAAATTTATCTCGAACAAGTCACAGACACCTACTATAAAGAATCCAGCTCATACATAAAACTTGACTATAATATAATTCGAAAAAAAAATCTAATGTTAAAAGTTCAGATGGTGTTAAGCTGGGTAGTGTCATTATTGTCAATAACGTACATGACTAATAGAAAAAATGTTAAAAATCTTTATTATAAAATGTCTTCAATTAATTATATGTTACGACAGTGGGGGTCACGTGACGAGTATTCTAGAAGATTCGCTAGTGTGTTAAGATAGCAGAAGTCAAGTGACGCTGGTAGCACGTGTTGAGAGTCTTAGAAGTTTCTAGAACAGGCAGTATTATCGTATATAAGTGCGCTAGACAGTGAGAGAGACAGACGGAGGCAGAGACGAATCAGGCAGAGAGAAAGAAAGACAGCGATTACGGTCGGCGGGAACTGAGGATAGCAGACACAGAGATCGGAACTATAGTTGGCGGGGACAGACAATTAAGTCTAAGCGCGATAGAAAGTGAGTGAATTGTTGTGAACTATAGTGTGTGTAACTGTGAAAATTAAGTGTATTACAAAGTTGTATTGAGAAAGAATAAACAAGTTTTATGAAGAAAGGACTTGTATCTTAGAAGAATTAACAAACAAACATACAGAGACGTAACAATATTAATTATAGAAATGAATTTGCAATAAGTACTTTACATATAAAACACAAGAAAATACAAGTAGTATGTCATGTAAATTTAATATAGAAGGGAACTATAATCAGTACATTAAATGTATATTAGATCAATAAGTAAAAACACAGTTGGCTATAATAAGTGTCTCATTCAATATTTATAAAAATGAAACATCACATGTAATAAAATTTTTCAGCATGCATATTAATTAGATAAGTAAAAAGTATAGAACTAATGAATTAGTGAAGTGTTTCATAAATAAAGTGATAGATAGTTGTAAAAGAGGCTATATCATAATATCTGCCTCATTCAACTAATGGATAGATTAAGATATCATGTGTAATAACAACTAACAAAAGAAATACACTATGTTATAATAGTCTCGTTAAAATAATGGTGTTACTTGTAAAAGGGAAATAGTAGGTGTGTTAAAATTAAGAACTATAGAACTACAGAAATACTGCCCTCAGTTACACCATCTTCCTAAAAAAACGATATCCTTTGTAAGATCTTGTAACAAGAACACCACCCACCCACAGAAGCACTGCCATTTGGAAAACATATTAATATGTAAGTGAAAACTATAAGGTAACTGTAAACATGTGTAAAATGAAATATTTTGTCAAAAACTCATTTACTGTTATGCACAATACAATGAAGAAAGATAATAGTTACATGAGTAGAGGAATAGTATAAAAATATATTTATACCATAAAGACAAACTAGTGAATCATATATATAAGGTGAAACAGTAAGATTATTGTATTAGCAGTAAGTTAAATTATTGCATGCTATTTAGAAATGTTATCACGAAAAATCCGTCCTTTTCAGGACAGAATGATACTTAAAAACACAATCAACTGTACTAACTGTCTCATTCAATATTTATAATAGTGATACATTATGTATGATAAAATCCTATCAGGACAGTTAAATGGAAAAGTATGTAAGATAAATTATTGGCTGTAATATTTGTCTCATTCAAATAACAGATACATTAAGATACTGTGTGTGTGATAAACTGATATATGCTATAACAGTTATCTCATTAAAATAATGGTTTTACTTGTAACTTTTTAGAACATATACGTAAATATAGGCTACAATGTTGATAACATAATCACATGTTGAGACACATTCAGACATTTCATGATGAGCTCATCATCCTTTTTGAACTAACTATGTATTGAAACATTGTCCACCATAGCAGTACTAAACTTAGTAACACAATTTTGCATCTGCCTACAGAACCTTAGTAACACAATCCACCTAGTAACACCAACTGCCTTTGCAAAAGACATGGAATCCTGTCAGATATATAAATGAAAAGTATATACATAAATTGAGACGTGTTGAAATCTGTATGCAGTCCTATGGAGGCATAGTAAAACTTTCTGCTTAGTACCACCATCCATCTCTGGATCTTGCAGTTAAATATATAAAAGTTAACAATAAACATAAGTAGAAATATGTATGCAATTCTATATATTATTGTAACACTGTCCACCTATAGAAACACTATACTTAGTAAGACTATCTCCTTATAGAACCTGATTAACATCATATGCCTAAACAAACACCACCCACCTTTGTAAGAAGTACATAATGAAATTTAATATATAAGCAAGAACTTATATATGTGTAAGTTGAGACAAGTTGAAATCTTTATGCAATCGTAGGAAAGTATGGTAACACTGTCTGCCTATAGAAACACTATCCTTAGTAAGACTATCTGCTTATAGAACCTGATTAATACAGTTTGCCTATACAAAACGCCATCCACCTTTGCAAGAAGTGCATGATTCAATTAAATATATATAAGCAAAAACTATAAAGTTGATAATAACTAGAGATTAAAATAGCATATTTATTGTAAGCATTACTTACAAAGTGAAACTGTAATGGCGATAAAATCTTTTCAGTACTGACAAATATAAAAAGTATTTTATGCAAATTTGATAAATTATTATTTTTAAGACTTTATTTGTTACTATAAAGTTGAGGGTCATGTTGATCTACATCACCCTTTACTCACAAACTATCTGAATACTCATTATACCAACTCGCCCTCTGATCCCTCTTTGTGGAACTGTAACTCTAGCAACCTGCCTCTGGCAAATTGATATCTTCGTCTAGCCCCGCCCCTATCGCCTGTGGCAGCCAATCAGTGCATGGTGTGTGAAGTGCAACTCGAACTACTTGTCAGGGATAAGTGTACCATTTGTGAGGATTCTCTTTTTACTACATGTCACAGTAACAGTAAGTAGTAACTTTGCTTTTTGTTTCTATAGTTCATAGCTGCTAGGGATAAGTGTACATATTGAGATATTTCTGTTCTGTTTATTTACTAGAGTTTACTGAAGTTTGGGGTACGTGTGCATGTTTGAAGGTTTCTGTTTTCTTTCTTTTCGTATGTTAGTTCATGGCTGTTGGGGTTAAGTGTACATGTTGAGAAATGTTTTTTTTTTTTGGTTCTGTATTTACTACAGTTGGCTCCTATAATATTAATGTTAGTGATATTAATTATAGCTAACAAATGTTGTGTTGTTTCTGATAGTTTTTCTTGTCTAATATTAGTTTGAGTGATATTAAGTATAGTTAAAATGTGTTTTTTGTGGCAGTTAGTTAGCACAGCGTTAATGTTTTGTTAATTCGGTGAACATCGTTTAACATTCATGATGGTCATAAATACCCATGCGATGTTTCTGCTTAGAAATGTAAAATTAAAATAATTTAATCATATTCTAGCATGTTTACAAAGAAGCGATTATTCAGAGAAAGAAACATGTTATTATGTTTCTCCCAGCCACTCTTCACCCTAAAATTTAGGCAATGGTGTGATAATTTAGTTAAAAATTTAGAAATGTTTAAGTGAATATTTAGGGATACTTAGCTAAAACGTAGGGAAAATTAAAACAAATATTCAGCTCAACAGAGTGATGTATACTCATAGTGCAGCAACAAATGTGTTTTAAACAAAGTATTTGTTTGTAATAAATGAGATAATTAAGATATATATATATATATATATGGTTTGACATCAATACCATAAACATTCCTGATTAAACTAGATTAGTTACCATCTGTTTGGAGATGTAGATGCTTAATATCATGTTTAAGCCTTACGTCTGGTGGATTTATAATACTTTATTCATAAGAACATTAATTTTTCTACATATTTTCCTCCTCAATCTACATCTGTAAAGTCGCAAGTTATTCACATAATACCAGAGTCGACATCATGATCTAACTGATGTTCCAAATGATTGGAAATAGAACAGAATTTATATGTTTTTTTATAAATTAACAAACAACAGAAATTAAGTAACGATCTTACTTTTGGCTGTTTCATCCTCCAGAGGTTGCTTCAGAGGTGTTATGTCCCTGAATGTCAGTAAAAACAATACCACAGTGTCTTTTTCGTTTTTGATAGGTGCAATGTGGAGAAGAAGCCATAGTGGTGTACCTATGAAAGTAAAGTGTTAGAAATAGATAAAAATGATATTCTACAAAATATAATAGTATATCACTTAAGGAAATGAAATAAGATATAATAGTATATCACTTAAGGAAATGAAATAAAATATACTAGTATATCATTTAAAGAAATGAAATAAAATATAATAGTATATCACTTAAGGAAATGAAACAAAATATAATAGTATATCACTTGAGGAAATGAAACAAAATATAATAGTATATCACTTAAGGAAATGAAATAAAATATAATAGTATATCACTTAAGGCAATGAAACAAAATATAATAGCATATCACTTAAGGAAATGAAGCAAAATATAATAGTATATCACTTAAAGAAATGAAACAAAACTTAAGATGAAGCACTTATCAATCTGTTTTTCACTTAAACACATTTATTTTGCATTTCTAAGACATACAAACGAATATTTGTAAATACAATTCACGTTCTTAACTACTAAACAGTTGAGTTCAAGCATAATGTGGGAACTTTCAGGGAAATAGGATTATAAGAATTAGCTTCAGTTTAATGGTATGTGTTACGCAATTATATTAAAACATTTTGTATTACATCTAATCTAAATTAAGAATAAAGTATGCGTTTGATGATGTGTTTAAAGTTAAGCAAAATGTGCTATCTGTGCTCTGCCCCCCACGAGGTTTTAGTGTTGTAAGTCCACAGACATACCGTCGTGCCACTGGGGGGCAAAAATAAAGTGCTATGAGCTAGGAAAAATTAATAAAAGTGTTTATTATTTGCAAATTAAGCTTTCAGCAATAACAGTTAGAATAACTTTATAAAAGTGTTTATTGTAATTAAATTAAGGTTACAATGATAAGACTTACGATAAATTAATTTAAAAAATGTTGGATTTAAATACAGAGTAAAGTGATACAAGTTAAAAGAAATTAATACAATTTTTATTGTATATAAACCAAGTTACAGTGATACAAATAGGAAGAAATTAATACAATTTTTATTGTATATAAACCAAGTTACAGTGATACAAATAGGAAGAAATTAATACAATTTTTATTGTATATAAACCAAGTTACAGTGACACAAATACGAAGAAATTAATACAGTTTTTATTGTATATAAACCAAGTTACAGTGACACAAATACGAAGAAATTATACAATTTTTATTGTATATAAACCAAGTTACAGTGATAGAAATAGGAAGAAATTAATACAAGCACAGAGACATGAATTAGCAGAAAGTAATACAAATTTTATATTCTGTATAAATCAAAGGTACATTGGTATGAGTTAGAATACATTTTTATAAACGTTTTTATTTGCACGTTATTTCGAGTTGATAGTA
Organism: Limulus polyphemus; assembly: GCF_000517525.1. Lineage (NCBI taxonomy): Eukaryota > Metazoa > Arthropoda > Merostomata > Xiphosura > Limulidae > Limulus > Limulus polyphemus. The sequence continues at coordinate 3,597 of NW_013674447.1, read as the reverse complement.
ATAATTTAAATTTTTGATATGGTGTTAGTTCAAGGGTTCGGAATGTGAGTTTATTTATCACAACTGTACTTTCTAGGTGAAGATCAGTTTTCTACCATAACTTCAACGAAACGGTTAATTTGAAATCGAAAATCCTATATGCTTATAAGGCCAATCCTAAGTATGAGAAAAACAATGTCTAAATCCTATAAAAGTAACACATATTCCCACCTAACGAGCGGTGAGTAGAAGAAGAAGAGATTTATTTTTTATCAGAGTTAGTGAAAGTAAAACGTTTAGAGAATACTATTATTGTTGATTTTGTAGTTTTATTAATTTCCAAGTGTAGAATTAATTGACAAGAAATTAACAATTTGAACATAACATATAACAGTCATGTATGTGGAACCAAAGCAGAATTTGTCCTAAGATAATTCCACATGTGACACACGGGTTAATCAGCTAGGTTAGTCCTAAGATAATTCCACATGCGACACATGGGTTAATCAGCTAGGTTAGAGACTCTCAGGTTTAAGGCATGTTGACTAGCTACCTTTCTGCTAGTATATCCCTCCAAAATGAAGGAAAGCTAGCACAAATAGCCCTCACGAAGATTTATGCGAAATTCAACAAAACAAACAAGTTTTTCTGTTAAAAACAACAAGTAACAGAAATCGAATTTAAGATTTTGTATTCCTACAGCATGATTTTTTTTAAACATTAGTCTATCAACACAAACTCTTTCAGAGTTATAATACAATACTTTCTTAAAAGATTGTATGTTTTTATCAACATCTAAATGAATTTGCACCTGTGTAATCGAGAATTATCAATATGACACTCTACGGCCCAGAAAGTGAGTAGGAATTATCAATGTTGCTTCTTAAAATCCAGGACCTGATTGAAAATGATCAATGAGGTTCTTTACACCCAAGGACCTAACGGGGAATGATCAATGTGGTTATTTAATCCCAAGTACTTAATTAGGAATGATAAATGTGGTTCTTTAAACCCAAGAGGACCTGACTGGGAATGATCAATGTGGTTCTTTACGTACCGAAGATTTAAATGATTTATGTAAAACCGAGGTTTAATGAAAACCTGTTTTGAACGATAAATTACGTCATTTACATCGCCTTTACATCATCCTAGATTGATCAGGAATTTAATTCAGAAAAGTTTTTAATAATAAAAACTCATTTCTATATTTGTATTGTAAACTAAAAACTATCAACTTCATGATTGTATAATAGCTATGATGAAACATTAGTTGGTAAAATATACGCATGATAAACTTCATATTTCTATACATATAAAGACTTGAAAAAATCTTCAATCAAAAAAATGTTGAACACATTACACAAGACTTAAAAAAAATAATTTTCTTAGGCTCTACTTCAACCACAAAAGATTGATAGATTTCGGTAAAAAAAGGAGATTATACAAGACCAGTAGTTTTTTTTTTTATAAAGATTGTTATGTTATTAATTAAGATGCCACTTGAGTGGAGGAAGGGGGAGTATGTCATCAAAATCAGAAGGTGCACTGCCATGGATGCATTACTAAAAAAGTATGATATCATATGATTGTGACATCAACTCCAGAGACTCGTTGCTAGGAGATGGGAACATCATATAATTACATCATCAACATTTTAGTTTTTCACTTCTATATGCTAATATTTGACAGCTATTTTGTTGATTGTATTTTACATATTTTCTTAACATAACAATATAAAAGGTACTTGACAAAACATTTTATCTTTTTACATTACTTTATTAGATTTACAGTTTTGCTCTTATAATTAACATCTTGTATAACACATTTTTCATCTATTTGCCCTAAAAAAGACGTTGATTGAAATCTCTAAATAATCTATACAAAACACTAAACATGTATTCATGGAATTATATTTCTTAAAAAATTCAAACCAGTAGATTATGATTTTAGTCTATAATGAATAAAGGATTCAAACATATTACATATTTTACATTTTAAAATAAGTTGTACTTTCACTTGTATAAAATCCCAATATATTTTAATCATATTGTTACGTCTCTGGTCGTTTGTTAATTACTTATAAAATTCTTTCTGAAGAACTTCAGTGATACAAGTCCTTTCTTAAATAAAACTAGTTTATTCTTTCTCAATACAACTTTGCAATACACTTAATTTCCACAATCACTTAAACACACGCTATAATTCTCAAAAAACGATTCACGTACTTTTACTTACTACCGCGCTTGACTCAATTGTCCGTCTATATTTTCAATCTCTCTGTCCGCTATTCAATCCCGATTCATTGTCTGGCGCACTTATATACAAGAATAGAGGGTGCCTAGCAAATACTGGATTATTCGTGATGTTCCCCGATCTTTCTAGAACTCATTATATGTTACCAGGGTCACGTGACTTCCGCTGTCGTAACACTGCCACTTCCTTAGTATTGTTCGTCCCGAACAATAGCCACTTACAATAAAACAATAGATAATTAACAATAACTTAGTTAAATGTACAGAATTTACAAACACAAAATGAAAATACAACAAAGTCTCTTAATTTTATGGGACGTTTCTTCGTTCATACTGGTCTCAGTCTCATTGGCTTCTGCTTCACGAGGGATTCATCTTCTCCATCAGAAAATGTCCCTTTATCGGTAGCAGTCGCATTAGTGGTAGTAACTTCATTAATGGCTTCACTGTTTACCTCTCTAAACCGGATAGAGTTTCTTCTTTAACAGTGGCTCTTTCAGGTGACGTGTCTTCAGCAGCGTCATTTGATCTGTTGTTCATTTCGGTTCAACTGAAATGTCCTGGACTGTGATAACGCCAAAGCCTGTTGCCATGCGCCACCTTTGGCTTACCTCGCCAACCACATTTTATCCAGAAAGTCACATCTGAGAGACGATCCACTATGTCATATGGGCTTTCCCATGGAGAAAACAACTTAGGAGACTTCCTTTTGGCCTTCCTGTGATTATAAAACCACACCTTGTTTCCTGGTACAAAGCTGACTTCAGTAGATTTCTTATCATAAAATAGCTTAATGGAATCAGCAGACGTTTTTAAGTTTGAATGCCCTTGATGATGAATATCACCCATCCTTTCCGATAACACTTTCACGAACTCTGACACATTTTCAAGCAACTCTTCATAAGGTAGGCGTCCTGTGAACAGATCCACTGGCAAGCGAAATTCCCGACCAAACATCAACTTTGCTGGAGTGTAGCAAGAGGCTTCATGCTCTGCTGTCCTATAGGCCATCAACAGTGGAGGGAGTAAGATATCCCAGTCATCTAGGCGGCTATTACAAAACTTTGCCAATTTCTGTCCCAGTGTCCAGTTGTAATCTTCTACCAACCAATCAGACTGTGGGTGAAGTGGCGTTGTTCTGGTCTTTTGTATGCCAAACAACTTGCAGCATTCATGGAACACAGCTGATTCAAAGTTACGGCCTTGATCTGAATACAGTTCGTATGGCATACCAAATCTGAAGAAGAAATTACTAATAGCCGAAGCTACAGTTGTAGCTTCCTGATTTGGTACTGCATATGCCGCAGGCCCCTTGGTGAAATAATCCATCACCATAAAAATGTACCTGTTTCCAGCTCGAGTTTGG
>NW_013674446.1:22847-26455 GCF_000517525.1 Limulus polyphemus | reverse complement strand
CGTCCTGTTAACAGATCCATTGGCAGCCGAATATCATTATTGTATGACGTGTTACTAGCGTCACGTGACCCCCGCTGTCGGAACAATACTAATTTGGCCAGAAATGTTTTGAGGGTCTCTGCTTGTTATTATTAGTTTACTTCTTTCATTCTGAACAAACAATTATTTAATTAATCCTCTGAACTCTTCTAGACCACCATTAGAAGGAGTTTATGTTTCTACTCTATTTCCTGCATTGTCTTTTAGCTATTTGTCTGCCACTTTAATTTATTCTAGTTCCATCGCCAACTGAACAGAATCCTTTAAAGATGTACAAATATATTTGTCTAGTCTAAGTCACATATCCTCATTCAGTAAAGTCCTATTAATTGATTGTGTACAAACAAATTCATCATTTTATTTGGAACAGCCCAATAAGATAATTGAGCAAGTGTTACCACATCTTCAGGAAGTTTGGCTAAGATATCGTTCTTTGTCTATACTGTGCTCCTAAATTTGGATTTATATATTTCCTTCTGGTTTAGTATTCTAAACCTATCTGATATGGCAGCCACTGTCACTTGATAGTTGTTTTGACTCTCTGTTGAAAGGGTGCTTAATTTTGTTAAATGTGATCCTTTTAAAGGAGCAGCAAGATGAATAGCTTGCTATTTACTCTTACCTCATTCAGTTTAGAAAGTATTTTAAACTTTGCATGATATATCTCCAGTTGGTTTCTTTACATCATAGTCTGGTGGTTTCATGAATGGTGTCCTGTTGCTGAACATTTTCAGCCGTGAGAGCATTATAATGTGAAGGTCATTCCCACTATTCATTAGGAAAGAGTAGCCCAAGCGTTTCTAAATTAGGGATGGCTAGCGCAGATAGCCCTCAAGTAGCTTTGTGCAAAACTCAAACAAACAATCTTAAATATTAAGTGTTGTTAAACCCGCTAAATTCCATATCGCAATGGAATAATAGTTTAGTCGAAATAATCCAGGAAGGTCATGTAGTCATAGGTGGCATACAGTTGTAGTAACAGGTGGTTACCAAATAGGTTCTCCTATTCCATAATACACCATTAATCGTGATTGAGATTGAAATTGAGAGTGATGTGGCTGGTTTGATCATTGGATTTTCCAGATGTTTATCCTGATATTGACGTTCTTCTCTACTTCATTGATTTTGTTGTTATAATCCATTTATAAATTTACTTCGGCTTTTTCAGTCTTACTGTTATAATCTTTTTGTACAATTACTATAAATTCTCCAGTCTTGTTATAATGTTTCTGTACATTTTGTTTGAAGTTTGATCTTGTAATGATTATGTTTGTGTGCATATACTAAAGATTTTTTTACCTTCAAATTGTACATACTCAAATGGCTTTTTCAACTTTAACCTTTAAAGAACTGGAAGAACTTAGACATCTTGACAATAAAGTTAGAAAGAAAACGAACTTTACTCTCCAGATAATAATAAAACACTTTTTATTTCAGCCATTGCAGCTTTATCAGGGCTAGTAGTGCAAGAAATATTCTTGTACACTGTTAACTGTTATCAACTTAGAAACAGCAAAGTTATGTTTTATGTAAATTGGATGCTTGTGCTTGCATTGTATTCCCATTAACCCAACATCAAAGGAACAAGTTGCAATGTTAATGTTTACAAGGCAAGTCCTTCCGTTACCTGGATTATCTACATTAAATTGATCATTGTGGACTTTTTTTACTTTAAGGTTCCATTCTTTCCCAACATTGTGAAGATATCAGAATTAAATACGTTATTCTGTTCTGCCACCAAGCTTATGTAAATTTCCTTTCACAATCATTTGAGAGATCGCTCAAACAAGCTGTATTGTGCAAAACGCTTTGGCTCATAGTACAACCTTGTTTTTAAATATGAAGAATGGTGCTTCAACAATTGTCATGTTCTTATGTATGGGCCGGATTCTTTAGAGTAGGTGTCTGTGACTTGTTGGTGATAAATTTCAACAATAAACAAACAGCATACTGTCCACTAGTTTTAAATAATATATTCAAACAAGTATAATGTATATACAAATGTGTCTTACACTGTTGATTATTGCAGTTGTATCTAGTGCTTTAAATAATTGTTTCTTTTTTGTCAAAGTCCAAACAGGTTGGTTCAGTTACCATAGAACACAACTGACGAGACGATTTATTCTTGTGATAATTTTAAAAAACCGCCACAATACCCTTATTAAGGCTAAACTTACAATCACTCAGTCTGATTCTACAGTGCCTTGCAAAGTATCCATCCTTCTGCAAAGTTTCACATTTTGTTGCTGTCTGATCTTTAAATCATGAAACTTTCAAATGGGGCTTTACGTATATTTAGAATCTACAGAGCCTACGCCAAACTAAGAAAGCTAAAAAGGCACTGATATTATGTAATTAAAGAAAATTATAATATACTCAACTGCATAAGTATTCAACCTCTTTGCTACGGCAACCCTATATCAGTTAAGGTGCAAAAGATTAGTTTGAAAGGTGAAAAAATTAGGGTAATGGTCTCTATCCGTGTGTAATCAAAGTGGTTTAATTTAACTTCAGAGTAAATGCATCTGTTCAAGCCACAACTCACATAGTGATACCACAAACCAACTATGAAGACCAAGGAGTTTTTCTAACAAGTCAGGGATGAAATGGTAGAGAAGCACAGATCAGGAGAAAGTTACAATAAAATTTCAAAGTCGCTGATTATCCCTTTGTGTACTGTGAAGTCCATAATTAAGAAGTGAAATGTGCTTCATACCATCCAAATCAGGCTACCCTTCCAAACTAAGCAGCCAGGTAAGAAGGAAACTAGTTAGGGATGCCACTGTGAAGCCACCATGTGACTTTGAAAGATTTGCAAAGTTCCATATCTGAGTTGAAAGTCAGTGTTCTTACATCGACAATATCCCTGTCCCTACACAAAGCTGACCTGTAGGGGCGAGTGGTAAGAAAGAAGCCATTACTGAAAGCATATAAATGATACTGCAGACATGTGGCAAAAGGTTGTTTGGTCAAATGAGACAAAATTTGAACCTTTTGGTCTAAATTCAAAGTGTTATATCTGGTGCAAGCACATCACCCAGTCAACACCATCACAACTGTCAAGCATGGTGGTGGCAGCATCGTGTTATCATGTATCATGTTGTTGGGGCTGACACTCTTTTTCACATGTTTGTAGTGGTCAAGGTAGTTGTCATTGTGTGGTGGTTGTGGTCAATGCCAAAATGACGACTAAAGAGGCTTTAGTGGTAGTTGTCATTCAAAGGACTGCACATCCGGTTGATATAAGCTTCGAAAAAAGTTCTTTTGTTTGTTTGAAGTTAAATACAAAGCTACACAATGGGCTATCTGTGCCCTGCCTACCACGGGTATCGAAACCCTGTTTCTAGCCAGTTTTAATGTAATGTTTTTCTTGATTATATCTGAGGTTGTTGTTATCACTAAAATTCAATATGCCCAACAAGAGGTTCGAAAGGAAAAATAAATCAAACTCAGAGAGATCAGTGGAATAAAATAAAGGAATAGAGACAGTTGGTTGATGATGATAATTAAGAAAATAACTTTTATCATTAACATACAACAATAGGTGGAGAGTTTATCAACAACATAAT